>NC_089793.1:42701951-42744451 GCF_040412425.1 Macrobrachium rosenbergii | reverse complement strand
CTCTCTCTCTCTCTCTCTCTCTCTCTCTCTCTCTCTCTCTCTCTCTCTCTCTGGTGAGTGTTACTTTGATTCTCTCTTCTCTTCTCTCTCCTCTCTCTCTCTCTCTCTCTTCTCTTTGATCTCTCTCTCTCTCTCTCTCTCTCTTCATTATCATATATCTGTCTAACATCAAAGAAATTAGTGCTGTAGCCAGTACTGCCAAGGAAGTATTTAATGAATTACTGTCAAACGGAACATTGTATATATCCTAAAATTCCTTTTTCTCTCGAATTGGCATACTATTATTCGTATTTCTCCAACGAAATACTAGTATTTATTCCTTTGGTCATTTATATACACATACACATACACATACACACACACACACACACACACATATATATATATATATATATATATATATATATATATATATATATATATATATATATATATATATATTTATATGAAGTATAATTTAGCCGTTCGACGTTAAAAGCAACAGTAGTTTCATGCCATTTACAGTATATAAGTCCTTTAGAGAAGATAAAACTGTAGTCCTAATTTCTATACTTTTACATAAAACAAGTGTAAATTTCACAACTCTAAAACAAACTGCGAATACCATTTTTTATGGTTATTCTTCGAGAGAACGTGTTACTCTCGTATAGTTTTTTAGGCTTCCCAGAGTAAACAACCTTACTAACTTTGTTTTATTTCATAACACCATGTTTTGAGAGATTAACGAACCAGCTACTGAAACGGCATTGAAAGCATTAACGCAACGAGCCAGCTACTGAAATGGCATTGAAAGCATTAACGCAAAGTCGAACGGCTGAATGGAAATAGTTTGAGCTAAGACAGATGGGAGACGCAAGTGAATTTTTTCTAAGCTGGCTCAAGTCTTTGTCTAGCTTTGTTTTCGTAAGTTTCCTTTGTCTTCAGCCGGATTTTAACTGTCATTAAGTAAACAAGCAGACAAGACCTCTCTTCTCCCCATTTACGAATAGCTTTTTTTTGTTTTGTTTAGTTAAACGCCTAAGTATTTTGGTGAAGTGCACAGTAAATTGTTACTGTTGTGCGCTAGTAATTATGTATTTTATATGTTTTGCAATATATCTCATATTTTCATACCTTCATGAAATTTTCTATCATGAGGAGAATCCCCGAAGGCAGAGAAGAATTCTGGATATAGCCGACTTATAGTGCAGTCATATCGCGAGGAGTTTTACTGTAATTACATGCGAAAGCTGTCGACAAGTTGTTGGAAAATGGAGAGGAACAGGTTATCGTAAACAGAAGTTAGAGAAATTTAATATCTGCAGGACTGATATCCTACAAACGGAAGTTTTTCATTAATCGATGAAATTTGGTATGTTAAAATTCGGATCCTTGTACCCATGTTCATGCCCATTAGACAGTAACTGCCTTACCTTTGGAAGTTTTAAATTGTCAACTTATCTAAAGAGATAAATTTGCCACATCTTTCCGAGATATGATTTACGGTTATCATATGCTAATTACTCTCAGTATTTGAACCTCTGAGGACACATAACATTACTGGACACGTTTATACGAAACAAAAGGAAAAACGATTCTCAAATGAAAGATTAAATGGCCAGTGTAACAGCAAGTAACTGGGGCGTACTCGGGTAAGTATATCTCAGAACAGATTTTGAAACTATCCTAAATACTTTCATAAAGGATAAATACTACGACTACCAAGCATGTAAATACAGATAAAAGGAAAAAAAGAATCAATTTTTAGTTTGTTGTGTCCTCCATACATACATACTAACTACATACATACATACATACACATAAACACACATATATATATATATATAAATATGTATATATACATATATATATATATATATATAATATATATATATATATATATATATATATATATATATATATATAAAGCAGCCGAGAAGGAGAGATAGAGAGAGACTGCATAACAATAAATAAACATTTAAAACGTAGTAGTTGACAAAACAGTAAACCCACGGAGGGGAAATTTTGGGAGGGGATAGGGGGATCAACTGGGTAGGGGGATGAGGGGAAAGGTAGTTGTTGGCCTTAATGTAATAACGATATTAAATTTCACTCGGTGATTTAAGCGTCCATAATGGGAGCGGTTTTAATTATGAGATAACGTAAATTGGGCCGGTCTGGGTTTGGAAGGGCCGAGGGGTCGAACTTCCACCTCTGGAATGGACCGCAGGTTGTTGCCGGTGTTAAGGGAATGAAAAAAACTAGGAGAGGAGGAGGAGGAGGAGGAGGAAAAGAAGAGAGAATGGAGGAGGAGTGGGAGAAAGAAGATGAGCAAGAGGGATATTATGAAAAATAAAAAAGATGGAAGAGGATGAAGAGAAGGAGAGTAAAAGAGAACTCGGAGAGCGATGCACTAGAGAAGGGAAAGAAGTGGTAGGATGGGGAGGAATGAGAACAAGAAAGAATAAGGGAGAAGAAGAAGGAAGAAGACTATGCATAAAAAAAGTAAACCAATGAGAAAGACACGTCTGAATACAAACTCGAGCTCCATCATTAAACTTGATGTGTTTGAAAACATCCACAGACGGACGTGTTCAAAAATACCAGTATGGTACATCAGTTTATCAAATATCATGACAAGTGTGAAGTTCTCACAACACCTGTAGCGTAAACGGGTTGATGAGTACCAGTTTAGCTGAAGTTCTGCAACAATATCGAATGACATGAATATTCCCAAAAATACCAATAAATTAAAGGTTGATTATAAATACATGCATGGATATTAGGCGCTTTCAAAGTAACCAAAGCAGATAATGCAAAAAGTTGCTTCACGGATACGACTACCATAAATCCATAGTAAGACATCTTAAGATAAAGTACTTGAGTAAGTAAGTAACTAAGTAAATTTACAGTTTATAACAATGTATAATATTTATAGTATATATATATATATATATATATATATATATATATATATATATATATATATATATATATATATATATATATATATATATATATTGCATATATATATATATATGTGTGTGTGTGTGTGTGTGTGTGTGTATTTGTATGCATTTATATATAAGCACGCACAAATATATGCATATGTATCATCAATGGTTTGCAATCTGGGGTGAATTATCTCAAGACGGGTAACTTGCTTTTTACGTAAGGTAATGATGGACATGTTTAACAAAACCTGTTTGTCAGTTACCGACCGGGTAATGGCAGGTGTCAAAAAATATTAAATAAAATTATTTGAAGCCAATACATATTTTTCGTCACATGACCATTTTTTTATTTACAGAAGGAATATTACAGCCACGAAGGGATATTGAATTTTTAAATGGTCAGTATTATTTACACGCCCAATACTAAAATTCAGAGATGAATGTTTAGCCCATGCTGATTTGCATCAGTGTTATTAACCAAAATAAATCTATCTTAGTGACAATTCTCAAGGTTTACGTCCTATTTCAAAATTTTAGGCATAAAAATATTAGACGGCTAAAAGGCAACATTAGTAAAGCAAGTAATGGGGAGAAAAAAGTAAAAGGAGTGGAAAAGGGTTTAGTGGGTAAATAAATATGCGAAACTATATATATATATATATATATATATATATATATATATATATATATATATATATATATATATATATATATATATATATATATATATAAATCTACAAAATCCTTTTCTTCTCAGGGAAGGACGCCTCCAAACAATGTCAACCTTCCGGTTTTCACCAAGTCATTTCTCTACTCTGGCTGCCACCCAACCCTGTCGACTATTAACTTCGTATCTAACTCGCTTCTTTGGTTAACACGGGCACAATGGATTTTTGGGGATGGGGTCCAGAGACCATCAGATAGATATATATATATATATATATATATATATATATATATATATATATATATATATATATATATATATATATATGTGTGTGTGTGTGTGTGTGTGTGTGTGCGTGTGTATATATATGTAATATAAATAATATATTCTACATAAATATATATACATACATATATATGTGTGTGCATATGTACATATGTAATATAAATAATATATTATACATAAATATACATATACATATATATATATGTATATATATATAATACGCATGCACGAACAATATACATATTTAGATATTTATACTCTCTCAGCTTCCAACAATGTAATCATCCTCTCCAAAAATAATATCAATGACTCCTGAAAACTCTACATCAAAATCTCGACCACTACCTCCACCACCACCACCACCACCAACAACAACAACAACAACAACACCTAAAACTTGAACCCGGACCCAATATGATATATAGAGTCCGGCTTTTTACGGCCGAATCCGTTTGTCACACGGCATATTAAGCATTTGGCTTTTGAGTTACCGTCATGTCATAAATTTAAACCCTGGGTCGTATTAACATAATCATCTGGTCACCGCTTCCATACCTCTTCTGAAAGTGGGTAGGCGATGTATGTCATACATACAAATACATTAATATTCTACATATATATATGCATATATGTGTGTGTCTATGTATGTATTTATATAATACACACAAATATATATACATGTCCGTAATTGTAATTACCACTATATCCTCTGGTACCTGGAAGAAAAGGGACCCGTAGATTCTATCTATCCATCTATATATATATATATATATATATATATATATATATATATATATATATATATATATATATATATATATATATATATGTACACATATATAATATATATATGCATATATATGTATATTTAAATATTAATATATTTATATATATATGTACATAGCCTATGTATGTATAATTGTACATAATATATATAATATATAGAGACAGACAGATATATAGATTAGATGGACAGACAGAATCTACAGGTCCCTTTTTTACCAGGTACCAGTGGGTATTATGGTAATTACAATAACATACATTTATGTATATTTGTGCGTATTATATAAATACATTAGTTAAAGTTAAAGTGCTTCTGGGCCTCTGTAGGCTCATAGGGCAGGAGCTGATACATACATACATACATACATACATACATTGTTACATATATATATACATATATATATATATATATATATATATATATATATATATATATATATATATATATATATATATATATATATATTATATACTTCTATATGGTGTGTGTCTGTACACACTGAGCCTATATATATGTGCAATTAATGTCTGCATATGCAATAATCATTAATGTTATTAATAATGCTGCAGCAGTACAGTAAATATACCTTATATAATTGCAAACTTGAATTATGAGCCCTTCCACCCCTCTAGAAAACATATCTGCCTCATTTCATTTTCCTTAGTAAATGTTGGAGAATAAAACGAAAAGCGCGAACAACAGGCCACCTCCACCTCATGAAGAAACCCTCAATGATGCAGGAGCAAAGCCAAGTTGCAATACGTTACTCCCCGTGGTTAATATACAGTAAAGTCGGAGCGAGTAAATTGGGCTTTGGATTCAGCCCTGCTCGATTTAAGGTGATCCCCTTCATGTTAATATTTAAGGCCTCATCCGGAATTCATAGAAGCTAATGGCCTCATTAACTTAAATTCAAGCAGGTTCATAATTCACGGATATTTTTCATCAGAGTTTTCGAAATGAATAAGATTCAAGGTTTAACGTTTCCTTACTTTTCTTTACGGGGGAAGGGGCTGGTTCCTCACACACACAAGCCGTGACTCCACATATCCTCATACTTATTTGATTGTTGTTTTAAAAAGTTACTGGTTTGACTACATGACAAATTATAGTTACCACAATGACAAGCCATTCCACATTACAAAAATAAGCAAAAGCAATTTAGATCAGTGCACCGTTATCTAGCAACGTGAAATTGACGTACCATCAACATACGCAGAAATCAGTTTTAAAAATGTGGTTAATATTCCTTTACTGCACCTCGCCCAAAAATCACTGAGCAATTTTTCAGTGCAATGTGCACGCACTGGGATTAAAAGGGAACATCCTTTGCGACCGTATGGGAATAAGCCCTTGGAGACAAAGGTGTGTATCATACGGAGCTACCACGAGCACATTACTTACATATAGAGGCACTTATTACCCCAGACTACAAACGGTACATCTTAATACATTGCAAGGGTTACGTCAACTTTAACTGCAGCAGAGGGCACGATCCTCATAAATCCCCAGGAGGCGAACCATCACGCATCACAAAGTTTTCAGCATCCTGAACAGCAAACAGCGTGGTATCTTTGATCGTAAAGGAAGGCGGGGGTGGGGAGAGGGACCTGTCATCTCAGACAGGTGGTGGTAAATCATCTTGGCCAACGAGGGTTAAGTCACTTTGGATAAGAGTCTCATTCTGAACAATGAAAAACGTAGGTACCCATTCTTGGATCAAAGAATGATTCCGCAAATGCAACATATTGTAAAGAAGCGAATGTCACAAAGAGAATCCTTAATACTCAAACACAAGCAATCTTGAAAAACAAGAATGCGTACCCGGTATTTCTGAATGATTAAACGTATTTCTGAAGCATGGTTGCACCCTGTATAAAAGTGGAGTGCCGTTTACTGAATCTTACTATTCAAACAGGGGTCGTCTTGAAAAGCAGGTATGAGAATTTTTGGATCACAAACGTACCTCTCAAATAAGATTATACCTTGTGTAGCAAAGTCACTCAATGAGTAACAAACCGAACTTTTCCATAACGATATATACAAAGATTAAAATCCATAGCCTACTTCCCTTTGGCAGATTGCAGTGGGCCAGGTCGATCCCGAGCCATTTTTTTTTTCTTGAAACAACCTGTTTCAGAGACCGAGTGGATAATTTTTTTAATTCAACGGTTCCAGGGGCCAAATGGATCCAGTCTTCCTTTAACAAAAGATTCTTAAATTCGCTGGAACCAGTTTTATTCTAAACAAACGCTCTCAGAATATACATACGGTCTTTTTAAACTAATTTCTTCAGATATTGGATGGATCCAGTCTTTTTTACATACATAGTTTCAGAGATGGACAGGAGCCAGTCTTTTTTTTTTTAACAGTTTCAGAGACCGAATGGGTCCAGTTTTTTTACACACGATTTGTAAGGCTGAAAAAATCCAGCAGTTTTATGAACAATTTGTTTCAGAGGCCGAACAAACAGTCTTTTTCTTTTAACCGAACGCTTTCAGAGACAAATAGATGGAGTCTTTCAAGCAAGAGGGTTCAGAGACTGGGCGGATCCAGCCTTCTTTTTTATTTTAAACAACTGTTGCAATACCTTTTAGCGATAGAACGAATCCAGTACTTTTCAAACAAGCAAATTAAGACACTGAATGGATTCAATCTTTTTATTTTCAATTCTTTCAGAGCCCGGATTATTCCAGCCTTTTTCTTTTTAAACAAATACTTTTAGAGATTGAGTGAACCCAGTCTTGTTTTACACATGCTTTCACAAACGGAACAAAAGCAGACTTTCCTTTTAATCAAGATTCGTAAACAATATGGATCCAGTCATTTTTTAATCGAACGGTTCTAAAGATCCAATGGATCCAGTCTTTTTTTTTTTAAACAAATAAATTCAGAAGCGGAATAGACCCAGTGTCTTTCAAAAAATGCTTTCTACGATGGGTAGGATTCAGTCTATTTTTATACAATAGTGAACTGATGAATTATCTATTATAAGCAGAATTCAAATAAGGGAAGACCAGCATCTCTAAAGAAGTACAAGACAAGAAATGGATAAGATTTTTTGTTTATCAGACCAGATGGATCCAGTTTTTTTTTTATAACTAGTTATAAAAAAATAACCATACGGGTCACTCGTAACAGACGTCTTAAAATGGGTGTCCACTGAAGAAAAACAAGAACTAATAATAAAGACAAAGATACACTCTGTTATCTGCAAGTCTTTCATTTTATTTGTCATGAAGAGACCGAACCGATCCTGAAAGAAAAAGACTCTGGAAATACAGAGGAAGAAAAAGAAGTCTACAGTGCCACCTCTCCATACATATCTTTCTCTCCCTCTCTCCCGTCACCACTGGTGCGCTGGATGACCTATCTCCCTGTACATCACCCGAGCAAAGGCACAAGACTGATGCATTTTCAACAAACATGCAAAAAGACACCGAAACAAACCTACACACACTTAGAAACGTGCCCAAATCTTATATCACCAGCTATGGTCCAAAGACTGATCCTGGTCAGGGAAGTGAATTTAACCTTTCCTGACAAATCGGCTATGCCTCCGTTGACCTGCACCGTTAGTTGCGTACCTGCATCTAAATCGGATGTGGTGGGTGGCCGCCAGATCGGGGAAAAGTATGAGGCTAACGACTACATTCCTAAAGACTTCTGGAGAACTGGCAGGTTGACACCTTGAGTCATCTCATCTGCAGGGGAAAATGGACTTTTGTGCATTTATGCACGTGTACTAGCATCTACATCATACTTATAATAGATCAAATAGACTATGTTGTTCTGAACTTTCTTGTTTAGGATTTTGGGAGACTAAAAGTTGAGCTCATTGCTCGAAGATGATCTGGGTTACACTCATGAAATAAATATATGAGTACTTATTGTATTTTATGTAGTAGAATTATATATATATATATATATATATATATATATATATATATATATATATTATATGTATACATGCACGAACACGCAACGATCTCAACAAGTCAATTAGTAACGGCGCAAAAATTTCCCTCAAAACGGCGATTTAATTACCTGTAAACAGGGCCTCTATCAAAAGCACTTAACAGCATTTTTCGGGCCACTTCTGTTGGCGGTTGACCTTTCCGGGGGCAAAAAGTACTTCAAAGCGAAGTCGACGTGTGAAAACTATATATACATCATAATGAACAGAATGCAAAACCCGATCAAAGTTCAGCGAGTAAAATGCAGACGCTCACTGCATACAAAACACATTGACCTTTGAACTACGCTAGCAATCCCTGTGAACGATTGAAGGATTTGGATACATTCTGTATGAACAATTCCTCCTTCATTCATCATACAGAAAAACATAAGTGATAGATAATGTACAGAAGATGGAGAGTCAAATTACTTAGCTACGCAAGACAACAGAGGTGTGAGGAATATCTCTCTTGACAAATGAACTATCTGTATTATTATTATTATTATTATTATTATTATTATTATTATTATTATTATTATTATTATTATTTATTATTATTATGTATAAAACACTTTCCTTACTTGTCCCCCATTCAGTGTAAAACCGACAGGAAACCAAAACATATTTACGTCCAAAAGGTAAACTATCTTTGGTACATGACAGATCAAAATTGTAAGAACGAAAAGCCGATTTTTAGCACAGATCAATACGAGCTGAATTTTAAATAATTTATACAAATTCACCTACAAAACAATAAAAAATCATCTGCATATTTAGTTTAAAAGCATAAATATATAAAAAAAATGGCGGTACATTTATAAATACATGGAAGGAGATTCCTTAATAAAATGAAATGTCTGGAAAAATTCATATTTAGTAAGCTTTCGCTAGCCACTTACTAAATACACATATTTTTCCAGACATTCCATATATTGTGGAATTTCCTTCTATTTACCTGCGTGCGATAATGCACTGATGCCTTAGATATAAATACATACTACACAACCGCACATTATGTATTAATACTAACACACATACACATATAGACTATATACACTCAGTCCTAAATACATACACATACACTTGCACATATGGATAAATACACTTACATATGTAGACTGTACACACTATTAAAAAAACCACACACACATGTATAAAATGCACATACACAAGCAGGTGATTTAGAGGCTGGACAATGACTACCCGACGCCAGCCATCCCCCGCCCTTACCCATCCCAGAAGTCGCCAATAAAATGTTCTATTTCTGAACACAATACTGTGGTATAATGCTTTCAGCCGAATCGAAAGGCCTTAATTATAATCTTTCCACACGGCCGAATTTGCGATATTCTGAGGTCCCCCCGTATTTTTTTTTAATTAATACATTATTGTCGGCGGAGAGCGCATTACCGGGTGTTAATTAGCGGTTTGGTTACGCCTGGGCCGATCACAAACAAATGAATATGACCAATTAACACATCTCTTTATAGGCCCGAGTTCAAAGGCTCTGGCGACGCGGCCGATACAAAAGCCAATCATTCGCACGGAATCAATTAGGCAGAGAAAAGGAAAAATATATGAAACAAAATACACTGCCCGACTTATGACGATGCCTAACTGTACTTATTCCATTTATGTTCACCTGAATAAAAGACGTAGTTTGTTTGTGTCGGCGGGTCTCCGGGAGCCAAGACGCTGTTGTTGTATGTGAATGAACTCAAACAATTTCTACTCTTATATTACATTATATATTTGATTTTATTTTATTATACATTATTCCACCATGAACCCTAAGGACAGCTTTTGAATTATAACACTCAGGCTGGAAGAGGAAAGTCGGAAGCAGAGAGAGAGAGAGAGAGAAAGGAGAGAGAGAGAGAGAGAGAACGTCTGTTCTTTTAAATACCAGCTGTTTGTCCCATCTCGGTTCCTTTTGCCAAGACCAAATGTAAAACAATGGGTAACTGCCATAATCTAAGCTTCCTCACGTCAGCAACGGATTCAACACGAAGGAGCCTCTTAAAGATGAAAATGTAGGAAAGCAGGAGGAGGAGGAGGAGGAGGAGGAGGAAGAGAGAAGAGATACTAAAGTTTCGTAGGTATCTTGGCATTCCTCTGTGATCTAAAGAAGCGGCGACCAGTGGCACAGGGTATAAAATAGCCGTTTGATATGCACCCGTGGCAGTGTGATCTGATCGCTTTTATGTTTTGTTAAGAGCAACCGATGCTTCCTTTGAAGAGAGAGAGAGAGAGAGAGAGAGAGAGAGAGAGTTTAGTATACGTTAGGAAGATGCATGCATGTTTAGTGACGCGTGCCGAGGCCCACTGTGCACCTCAACGAAATGCTTGCCTAGCGCTAAGTGCAAGTAATCTAGTCACTTCGCGACTTCTCCAAGTACTCTTGCGCGACCGTAGGTGCGCACGTTTCTACCTGCAAAGAGAGTGAGTAAGCCCTCCTTGTGTCACATTGTTGGTCGGGTGCCATGCGAGGAGGGCTCCTCCTCATCCCGTATCCGAGATCAAAGGAAATACGATAATTAGGCAAAGAATTTCTTCCCGTCCTTGCGAGCCGCTCGTGTGACGTCACGGGGAAGAGAGTTTAACCAAGGCCTGTTCTCCGTATCGCTGGGGGCAGAGCCCTTTATGAGAGTTATATAGGAGACCGCAAACGTCACACTCCGTCACACGCTGCGACTGATGAGTTACGAAGCCCCCACCGGGCCCCCAACCTACCACCGGAGAGGGGGGGTTCTGTATGGGCGGAGTGGGCCGAACTATGATGGGAGAAGGGCAACCATAGAAGGAAAAATCCATTTATTAATGCTTTAGTTGTTGAGAAAGTAGCCACCCCTATGAGTCATAAACCCGGACCCCGCTCTCTCTCTCTCTCTCTCTCTCTCTCTCTCTCTCTCTCTCTCATGCCCATTAACTTAGGATCATTAGCGTTTAGCGAACCAAACAGTTCTCTAAGAGCAACAGGGATTTCCCTTCTTTTCTTTTTCTTTGGCTGCTCCATATACTTTTTCTTCTACTCCATTAAGCCTGTCTTCCTCGTCCTTCTTTGTGAAATCGTACGGCTGACATTTTCTTCAACGAGGCGAGTGATTCATTAGCGTCAGCACAGTGGCCAGATGCGCAGTTCGGCCTCCTTTGGCCATTGCAAAAAGCATAGATTAAAAAGATTAAATATAACAATTAGCGAACAGATTAAAAAAAAAGGATCGGTGAAAGATTACAGGTAGATCGTAAGTCAGATGTCCGGTAGAAAGCTATGCATGCTTTCTCTTGGCATTACCCAAGTTTTAAAGTAATAAGATTATAAAGCACAAACGAGTAGAGAAATAAAATCATGGATAATTACACGTAATGACTATTTACAGATAGACGATATGTCTAACTACAGGTTATTGCTAAGTGTAACTTCCCAAAGCCATTATAGAAACTTTAAATTAATAAGGTTAAATATGATATTAAAATCACGAATAATTACTAGAAGTAACTTATTAAAGGTAGATATTTCTAACTCCAGCTAAACTGACGAGTACAATTTCTTTTAACCACTGTCCAAATCTTAAATCAATAATAAGATTAAATAACTAAACTAACGAACGAAAACAAAAATCACAGGCAGATTATGACGTAAAATACGATGTAAATGCTGAGAGCAGTTCCCTTAGACATTCACAAAAGCAAAGATTAACACATTAAATGCGACAATTACCGCATACAGGCCATGCATGATTACTGGTACACTGTATATTAATTTCAGGTAGAAATAAGAGTAGTTTCTCTTGGCTATAATGAAATTCTTTGATTAACATTAAATACCAAATTGGCGAATCATGGATACCTACAAGCAGATTACTGTATATAACTACATACGGGTATATTAAATAACTTCACGTATTATAGCAAGTGCGGGTTTTCTTGGGCATTATGCAAAGCACAGATGACTAAAATCAAATAAGAATTTGAATGAATTAAGACAAAAAGATCACTTGTGATTACAGGTTAGTCATACAAATAATTTCAAGTATATCTTATAATGTATATGTTATACTAATAATTCCAGACAAAATATTGTGTGATCTCTTCTGGCTATTGTCCAAAGAATTAAATAAAGGGTTAAACATTAAAATGAACTAATGAGTAATATATCTAAAGGATCATTACAGGTAAAAAATATGCATAACCACAAGTTAATAAAGTTAATGAGATATTTTGGATGAACATGAAAATATCAAGCAAGAAAGAGAGGGCGGCGTTTGGTCAAACTTTACGATCACTTGGTCTAGAATACATCAGTTTAAGCACAAGAATGGACGAATAATAAGCTCAGGAGTTACTGCAGGTAAAATCATCAATTCGCACATATAGCCTACAAAACAACGGTTATTTGAACTAAAGTACATGGAAATATTTCCAACTGAATTAATTTTTTGTCAGCAGGAATTTGTTTTTAACTGCGATTAAGAACTTTGAAACTTAAAATTCGCATTACTTAGCAAAGCAGATGGACATGCACGAACACTATACTCTACACACACACACACACACACACACACAAGATATTGTGGAGGTTTCGACTACCGCAGCACCAGCCGGAAGCGACCGTAAGTGGTTTATCTTCCGTTTGAGGAGAGAGAGAGAGAGAGAGAGAGAGAGAGAGAGAGAGAGAGAGAGAGAGAGTATTGCAAATCGAATTAACGATCCAAGTTCCGGTGCGTCAGGCTGCATCAAGTGTCTAGAATCCATTAAAACCAGATGGTATGCTTACCTCCCACTTCCACCCCTCTACCCGGACCCCTCGCTTAGCTACCTGTGCATACTCATCCCAAAGTTGCCCCTTCCTCTTTCTTCATTCTTTACCACACAAATAGACGTTTCGGCTCAAGCGTTTGCCAAAGAGGTTTCAAGCATATGGCTAAATTATACATGTGTGTGTGTCTTTTTCCGCCCCTCTCAATAAAGAATCGCTGAACCCAACGATTAAAAACATTGTTGGCCACTTGCCAACTACGATATATTGCTTGTTTTTCTTGTCCCTTTTCAAGCCAAACCCCACCAATCCCACCTCTCACCGTTGGTAACTAACCCCCTTCCTAAATCCCATTCAAAAAGCCCCCTACCTGCAAATAGGTTTCAACAACCCAGCGCGTTAGTTTAACTGCACAGAACACGAAGGACTCCATTGGAGGTCGCCGAGATGATTAAACAGATTCATTTCTTTTGATCTCTTGAAGCGATTTGATGATTGTCCAATGGCTGTAGCGGTCCGTCGTTTTTGATGTCCGTGGGGAAGATGATGATGATGATGGCAGACGCTTGGTGTCCAATAATTGCCGGTGGGACGGAAGGGCTCGGGGAAGGTAGTACGGGGATAGGGCAACGGTTTGATGTTAAAAGTATTTTTGATTCAAGATATCGCAAACATTCAGTCTGAAACGGCTTTTGACGGTCGAGAAAGCCTTTTGGTAAAATACCGGCTTTGAGTCAAGAGCCCCTGAAGGTCAGCGATTTCTTAGTTGAGGTTGCAGAGAGAGGTGGGGTGGGTTGGGGGAGTTTCATGGAGGGCATCGGGGTATAGGGGTATCATACAGGTAGCTGTTACATGATTAGGGAATAGCTTCCCTTACCATATTCTCAATGGTCATTTGCTTAGTAATAACATAGCACTTCCACCAACCTAGTGGTTAATCCTTTTTGGGAACAATAAGGTAATATGACATAACAATACAACAATATCACTACAGACTTCTAATGCAGCGACACTCTAAAGTTGTAGAGCAACATGGCTGCAGCGCGGCTACAAGCGTTACCTTTGATTGCCAGCACTCTCTACTTCAGCCACTAAGTTATTCATTTTGTATATTCTGCAATTTTATTGCTAAGTTATCTTTTACAGTGTTTATTTACTTGCGTTCATGAACATATTCAATAAATACAGTTTTACATAAAGTCTTCTTATCTGGGAAATCTTGAACCATCTGCACTTTCAGGTTTTTAAACTTTTGTGTTATTCATATTCTTAAGGTATTGTGGCGCGAACTTTCAATGGAAAGAAAGCGTTTTCAATAAGCTAGTAAAACACGTTGACACAAATCAGCTCTATACAACCGTAATAACAACAGCTACTTCGGAAACAGCTTACTGTCCTATTATTCACTCAGTGGCGATAAATAGAAGTGACGTTTGATAACATCTGCCATAAACGTTTATGAAAGCTAAAAAAAAATAGTAAATCCCTATATAGCTACACACTTTAAGACGAACCTAAAACAAACAACAATCCAATACACAAAATTTGCATATTTCTCAACTGCCTATGATAAGAAAGGGCTAGTAAATTAATAATTACTATTATATTATGACCAGGATTCCAGTAAAGTGCATATCGAACTCGGCTAGAGAGAGAGAGAGAGAGAGAGAGAGAGAGAGGTAAACATAACCCGAGAACCGGTCCTATCAATTACAAACGTCCCGAAACCCTTCAGCGGTGGATGGAAATGATAAAATAATCACTACCGACCAGAAAGAAGAGCAGGTAGCATCATGCTGGATTCATCTCATCTAAATACCAGCATCCGGGGATCGTCCCAATCCCAGTCCCCTTTCCTTCCCAACACTGAACAACAACAACAACAGAAGCAATTCTCTCTCTCTCTCTCTCTCTCTCTCTCTCTCTCTCTCTCTCTCTCTCTCTCCAAAAACATCTTAATCTCTTGGAACAACAAAAACATCACAAAAGACATTATCAACATCATCGTTGAAAGTTCAAATCATCCGAGTAACATCCCACCCCTTCCGTCCACCCTTCCCCCCAATACATCAAGAGCAACATCCACATCAACAGCAATAACAACGTCAAAGGCACCATCAATGTACATCAACGGTTCGCCCGACCTCCTGACACTGCCGCCACTCTTAAATCGCTCTCTCGTGCGGCATGTTAGCCTAGCGACCCGTTCTCTGCCCCTCCATTTAGCTCAAACTCTTCCTCGATTGCGGCACTGACAGCAACTCACTCGATGATTTGCATACGGCTGTAGCCCTCGATGACCTAATCAGACTGGTATGGAAAGAACCAGTGGGAGGGAAATCCGACTTCTAATCGTCTTGTTTTTATCCTTTGATAGGTATTATTATTATTATTATTATTATTATTATTATTATTATTATTATTATTATTATTATTATTATTATTACTTCGAAAGCTTTCGAAAAACAAAATGCACATTAAGAAAAGAAAAATGCAGATGAGGCCGTAACAAACAAAATAAAAAAATTAACACAAATAAATGTATACATAAATATTCTAAGTCACAAAAACTAAAAGGCAATGGTGTTTAGAACTCGATACTAGCATCACAGTCCCTTTTAATAACTTATGAACATCGGCGTCAATAGTACTGAGTGGAATCCTTCCACAGTTGACACAGTGAAAGGGATGAAAGACTTCCGTTCCTTTGCCTTATGGCAACGCCGCCCTCAGCAGTGTGCAGGCTGCCGCTCACCACATCGAGTAACAGGCAAATGGGCTTCCAACAAAACTTGTGTAATTTTGAATAATAATAATAATAATAATAATAATAATAATAATAATAATAATAATAATAATAATAATAATAATAATTTTAATCCATATATATATGTATACACACACACACACACACACATATATATATATATAAATATATATATATATATATATATATATATATATATATATATATATATATATATATATATATATATACTGTATATATATATATATATATATATATATATATATATATATATAGACAATAATCTACGGGTAATAAACTCCTCGTTTAGATTTGCCGTTGAGAAGCCCGGGGCCAGAATCTCTCATGATCACTAGCCGTTACATATTAATGCAGAATGAAGGTAATTTGGTTTAAGCCCTAACTTATATTTCATAATAATATTCTGACGGTGTGGGTATGATAATAACAATGGTGTTCACATAAATTCCAGAGTCCTTTATACCCGGAAAAGTTCAAATCTGATAGAAGAAAAAATATTTTCTTAAGGTCTAGCTGTTCCCTTCTTAATCTAATGTATTCAAACGAGACATGGCGCTCTCAACGTTCAGAAGAACTGGGAGCAATAACAACGTAAATGAACAATGAAGTGCTTGAATTTATTTTTAAAAAATGGGTAGGAAACGAAGAATTCAACACGGAAATTGGATGAAACCCAACGACTTCGCTAGATTGACAATATAAGCGAATTCAACAGAAATACAAAACAGAACAGCAGAGCAAATCAACGAATTCAACAGGAAAATCAAACAACATTAGCGAAATCAAATGTCACTCCAAAAGAAATCACGGAATTTAGCCGGTCGTCGAGTAAATTCATCGCGTTTAAATGGCACTCAAGTTCAATCAATCAGCTCAACACAACACCCGAAACCACACAATTCAAAAGTAAACAGAACAAAATCAACCAGTTTAACAGGATACCGACAGAAAATCGTAATATAAAGAGGAAAACTAAAAAAAAATATGAGAATTAAACAGGAAAACATAAACCATAATAAGAATTTATCTAAAAACCTGAACAAAAACAAAAAATCCAACAGAAAAAAGCAAGCAAACCAACAAGTGCATCAGACAAAAAGTACAATAATTAGCTAAAACAAATGGGAAATCGGACAAAATTAGCAAACTAAACAGAAAACCAAAAAACTATGAATAACAGGGAAACTGAATAAAATCGGGACGACACCGTAACGAAAATTAACAAAATCTATGAAACGACAGACAAACTGTATATCTGCAGATACCAGAAAAAAACAAAAAACTAACGAATACGAACCTAACCAAAATATGCTAAATCTACTGAAAACATGTTGTAAAATGAGACTGCTCATTTCCAACAGGAAATGTATCTGAAAGAAAAGATTAATAAAAACTGTTATACAAAAAAGTGCAGAGATTCATAGACAACTTAAGCAGACCACCCAGAATAAAAACCAGATTGTGAAATAAACATAGCACGTCAGTGACGCCAACCAACCAATCACCCGTTAAAGAAACTCTTGAACCAACCAACCAATCACCCGTTATAAAAACTCTTGAACCAACCAACCAATCACCCGTTATAAAAACTCTTGAACCAACCAACCAGTCACCCGTTACAGAAACTCTTGAACTAACCACCTAATCATCCGCTATAGAAACTCTTGAACCAACCAACCAATCACCCATTATAGAAACTTGACCAACCAACCAATCACCCGTTATAAAAAAACTCTTGAACCAACCAACCGATCACCTGTTAAAGAAACTCTTGAACCAACCACCCAATCACCCATTGTAGAAACTCTTGAACCAACCAATCAATCACCCGTTATAGAAATTTTTGAACCAGTCAATCAACCTTTATAGAAACTCTTGAACCAACCAACCAGTCACCCGTTTTAAAAACTCTTGAATCAACCAACCAATCACCCGTTATAAAAACTCTTGAACCAACCAACCAATCACCCATTATAGAAACTCTTGAACCAATCACCCGTTATAGAAACTCTTGAACCAACCAACCAATCACCCATTATAGAAATTCTTGAACCAACCAATCACTCAACCTTTATAGAAACTCTTGAACCAACCAACCAATCACCCATTATAGAAACTCTTGAACCAACCAACCAATCACCCGTTATAGAAACTCTTGAACCAACCAACCAATCACCCGTTATAAAAACTCTTGAACCAACCAACCAATCACCCATTATAGAAACTCTTGAACCAACCAATCAATCACCCGTTATAGAAATTCTTGAACCACTCAATCAACCTTCATAGAAACTCTTGAACCAACCAACCAATCACCCGTTATAAAAACTCTTGAACCAACCAACCAATCACCCATTATAGAAACTCTTGAACCAACCAACCAATCACCCGTTATAGAAACTCTTGAACCAACCAGTCATTCACCTGTTATAGAAACTCTTGAACCAACCAACCAATCACCCGTTATAGAAACTCTTGAACCAACCAGTCATTCACCTGTTATAGAAACTCTTGAACCAACCAGTCAATCACCCGTTATAGAAATTCTTGAACCAACCAATCAATCAACCTTTATAGAAACTCTTGAACCAACCAACCAATCACCCGTTATAGAAACTCTTGAACCAACAAACCAATCACCCGTTATAAAAACTCTTGAGCCAACCAATCAATCACCCGTTATAGAAACTGTCGAGTCCCTTTGTGGATAAACCTCAAGCACAATAATGTCCAGCAATCATCCCACAGGAAGACCATCTGCCTTGCTTCGACATCCCAGCATCAGCCCGCATTGCTATGCACGTCAGCCGATCCGGACTATTCTCCGTAATGCTTAATGGATGGAGGACGCTGCGACACACGCTATGTATTCGCCGTCCTACAGCGAGTTAATAGTCTCCTCTTCAAAACTCCGACGACGTTGGATTAACGCTTAACGATGCGACGTTTCTCGACTGTCTAGCAGCCCTCGTCTCTCTAGGTCTCCCACTTCATCCCCATTACAACTTCCAGAATCTCCTACCCCATCCCTCTTATTCCTCTGTGTCTCCCACTTCAACCTCCTTAAACCACCCAACACAAATACAAACATATAGATAAATGATGCAAACACAATCTTACTCTAAACTCCCACTCCTACCCACTACACTATTCTGGCGCCAACCCCCACCCAATACTACCCACACAGAAATCAAATTCACAAAGGAACAACTATACTATCATCTAAGACTGTAAAAGCATCGAATACAGGCTAAACGGTCCAGTGCGTAAAGCCAACCTAGCGGGGCTTTTCTCAACCTCACTAAACCATCCATTCCACGACCTTACGTCCGTACGCAAGCGCATTCATACACACACACCTCCTCAGCATCCTTCCCCAAAGCCCCACTGCATTTGTGCACAAACCCAAAATACACACGGAATCTGCAACTACATTATCTCCTTAAAACTACTCGAAATTACCTAGCGGGATTCTGTTCACGCTATCAACATCTCTAGACAATTTACTCTAGAGCACACATGTGCAAGCACACGAACACAAAATCTCCCACACAACTCGGCAAACCAGCTGCGCTAGCATACACGAATGCGCACACCAAGAAGCTGGTACAATATCCTGAAGTTAAATACTGAGCAATACATCTTGATCTCACAGTCTTATAGAACTACCACCTCCGGTTCCCATCCTTTATACAACACAAGCTTGCGCGCGCACACACAAAAACACACATAAAGCTACAACATCCCTCAAACTCGATGGAAATACGATCTAATGAAACATCTCTCAAAGGTGATCAAACAAAGGAGTACCCCTGGCTCACCCAACCCAGTCCCTTCTTGCCCCACCACGCTCGCATGAACGCACGCACACTCACAGCAATACAAAATCTCCTCTTAACACTCAGAGGACATCAGATACGCGGTTACTGAAGCGGCGAATTTTAAGGAGACGCCATGTGACATTCTAACTACGAGAGCCTTCCTTAAAAACCTTCCAAGAATCTTCTAAACCACATAGCCAATTCTCCCTTCCATCCCTTCCCCTACCACACCGCCATCTATTAGCCATATACAAGTACATAAAGTGCTCTTCCACATAATGCAAACACACATACGTTGCTCTTCTACACAAGCTATGCTTCCGCATATAAACATGCTAGTTGTACTTCCACACTTAAAAACATAAACGTTGTATTCTAACGAATGTTCACACTACTTTTCCACATACACACACACGCGCATACACAAAACACATTCAAGCTGTTCTACTACACACATGAAAGTACACAACACAAAAACACAAAATGTGCTCTACTATAAACATAAAGTGCCCTTCCCCACACAACATAAACAAGTTACTCCAGTGCACACAAATGAAAACACCAGTCATTCTCCCGAACACACAAACACCCTCACACTCCCGAACACACAAGGTGTAAACCAAGGTGTTCAGCCACACCCGGAATACAGATAAAAGCGTTACTCTTCCCACACACACACACACGTTACGTTACTCCTCCATACACAAACAAACGCACTTCGGCACACAGACAACACAGCCGCAGTGAGTTAGTGACTCAGACAAACCACGTCACTGTGCCATGATGTCACAGGAGTTTATAAGGTTCAACACTGACACAAGTGACTTCAACATTTGGCAAATGCATTTGTGGGAAGAAGAAGGCGAAGAAAAGAGATAAGAAGAGCGTTTCGCAGCGGGGCCTTTTAGGTGAAGAACTTGTAGAGACACCGAAAGGAGGAGGAGAAATAAAATGAGAAATAGAATGCAGAGAGAGAGAGAGAGAGAGAGAGAGAGAGAGAGAGAGAGAGAGAGAGAGAGAGAGAGAGAACTAAAAGAAACGAGAGTGGAAAGGGCAATGACATCAGTGGAAACGGCACGTCTACATAACATGGGAAAAGAAAACAAGACTATTGGAAAGACAAAATGCAAATAAGGAGAAAAAGCAAAACAAATGAAAATAAGAATAACAAAATATAATGATGACTAGTTAATAAGAGAGGAACAGAAAGATAAAAAATAAATATGAGAAAATGAGAAGCAAAACAAGTACTGACAGTTCCAAAAGGTAAAGGAGAAAGACAAAAGTAGAATGAGAAATAAATGACAAAATGAGAAAGCATGAGAGTAAGAAAAGGAGAATGACAGTATTACGCAAATGTCGAACAGGAATAACAAACAAGACCTCTACGAACAAGAAAATGAAAATGACCAATCAATAGATACAAGAAGAACGACGTAGGGAGAAATAGAAATTTAAATGATGGCACATACTGAAAAATGAAAGCTAAAACTAAGTTCGAAAATACGGGGGAAAGAACGTTACAAACCCTCTCGAAGCTCTGTCCACGGTTCGTTCTGCATACTAAAATAGGGGCCAGTAGTGAGAGAGGCTGGCCCTGGGCTGGAAGACGGCACCTCTAAACATGGAGTTTGTTGCCGTAGGGCAATGTTTTTACGTACATTAAAATATATGAATATACATGACGGAAATAAGATCTTGAAAAGCTTAAGCAAAGACAAAGCGTATAATGGTCCTAACGAATTAATACCAAGCGGTAGTATATTTACTTAAACTAAAATGCATCGAAAAGTCGTTTATCAAAATAAGAGCAACACCCTTACATCTTGGAAGGTCTTCGGAAATTTATTTCCAAGTCACTATTTTGATGAAAGGATATCCAGAAATATATCGGAAAGTAGTCACTGTAAACAAAATTATTTCAAAATCAGCATCTAAGAACAAAAACTTTCTTGAAATCAGAGAGGTAGTCGTCTACCCTGAAAACATTCCACTGTTTCAATTCCAATATCCAGTTCTAAGTTAAATTTACCCTCACGTAAAACACATACTCACCTCCAGAACATAACACCGATATCGCATAGACAGAGAAGTTAGTCAATTATAGCAGCTTAATGCCTTACAGGAGGCGACCACCTCCGTAACCGAACTCGGATATAAATATAGAGAAGATCGTCCGGATATAAATATGAAGGGGATAGTTCACGACTAATATATCTCAAAGAGCCAGAGAAGATTTATAAGCGCGAGAGGCTTTCGAAATTATGAATGGCCATATTCACCTGACATACTCCACGATATAACACAAGATGAATTCTTGATGAGCCGTAACTACAAGGAGGAGGAGGAGGAGGAGGAGAAGGTGAAGCAAGGAGGAGAAGGTGGAGGAGAAGAATGTGGAGGACTGAGGAAGAGGCTATCATATGATGGTGGCCTATTAACGAAAAAAATACTGACAGCTGGACGCTTTGGAGCTGAATTTGCCATTAATATGGACCATAAATAAGAGATACGAAAAATTAAAAACATGGTCTGAATGTATATGTGTATGTATATATGTGCATGTATGTATGTATGCATATATATATATATATATATATATATATATATATATATATATATATATATTACACATATATTACACACACCAACTGTTATGTTTTGAATGAGTTTATTGCAAGCACACTGACTTTCAAGATATAAAGCTTCTACTTTTTAGTACTTATTCTAATCAATCTACACAACCTTTTCTAGGAATTCCTCTCTTCCCCATTCATTTACATTTAAAATACAAACTTTTCACCAGCCTTTCGTTCTCCATTCTTTTCAACATGACAAAACCATTTCAAAACTCTTATCAAGTCTTTCATTTACACAACCCTTTTTACAATTTATGCGTGTCTTCATACTTCTCTCCCTTTCAAGTCGTTTTATATCACATGCGCTATGCCAAGAGTTCATCTCAACAGTTTCAACCTTATTGCTTTCATTCACATTCAACATCACACTTCACCTCCAAAAAGATAAGTTGGGTTAGCAGTCCTGTCATGCATTCCCACCTTGGCCTCCATAGATACTCAGTCTCCTACCAATCTTCCCACACAAATTCATTTCTTTCTTCACCTATTTTGTGACTCACTCTTTTCTCATTCTACCATCACATTTTATAATCGCACCCAAGTGCCAATATAAATCACCTACTTTCATTCTTCTGCAGTCTTTATTAACATTAAATGCTTCATATTTCTGATTTTCATAAACACTCATAACTTTACTCTTGTTCATATTCATTTTTAACTTTCAACTCTTGCAGAAACTCTCATTCTCTTTTAATAGTTTCTTCTGTCTTTCTTCATTATCTTCGAACAGCACTGTATCATCTGCAAACATCAACTATTCCTCTGTTCATTCACGGCTCACTTTTCTTTCTCAGAACTTTGTTCTTAAATCGACTTTCCTTTTACTGTAAATATCAAACACCTCTAGAAATACAACATACACTTCTCTCAGACCCAATTTTAAACCAAACCTGTCACTCAATCATGCATACCTTCTAACAAACTTCGCGCCCACTTAATCACGCTCAATAACTTATCTTCGATACCATACACCCTCGACATCCCTCCTCCCCAAAATATTTCATCTGTTTTTCAGTTTTTTCAGTTTATTATAAGTTTTTTTAAAGTCCATTTGCGCCTTTTCCCTTTACTTTCAAACTGTTCACGTAACTGTTTCATAACAAACTCGTGATGAACACTTCTACTTGTCAGTAAAGGCACACCGTTTGGATTAAGACAAATTAAATATATATATATATATATATATATATATATATATATATATATATATATATATATATATATATTATAATACATACAGATATATGTGTATGTGCGTTCAGGTAAAGGTAAAAGTTTAAAAGGAAACGAAGGAATGCTAGGTACTTATGTAATTTTACATCTCAAAATATGGGTAAAATACACGGGAAGTAAATGGCACTGCACTGACGAAAAAAATTTTTTCTCTTATGCCAGTGATATAAAAACAAAAAGTTTTATGTGGCACAGGCTCCCAAATGGGAATATATATATGTATATATATGTGTGTGGATAATATATATATATACATACATATATATACACACACATACAGTATATGAAGACGTGTATGTGTATATGAATATATATATATATATATATATATATATATATATATATATATATATATATATATATATATATATTACATATAATATATATATATATATATATATATATATATATATATATATATATATATAATACATATAATATATATATATATATATATATATATATATATATATATATATATATATATATATACATATATATATATATAAAGAATAATGTTCAATCTACACAGTGTGCATGCAGACATTGTTCATCTCAATGGGCAGTGTATATGAGAGCCCAATTGTTAGCTACAGTCATTCCGTTCACGGAATCTTTTGTAGGCAAATGGCAAAGGTTTCCATCTGGAATACAGCGAGCGATTGTCTTGGGGCACATACCAAAGTTGGTACCTCACAGCTTTGAAGAATTTGTCACTCAAATCAACTGAGCTCAATTTGTGCAAGTGAGGCAGACACGGATTCTCTCTCTCTCTCTCCCTGTACTTATCAAAGGCAAAATCAGAACATACATACACACATACATATATATATATATATATATATATATATATATATATATATATATATATATATATATATGAATAAACCATATTTCTTAATTATACACAATAACACACGTATATATATATATATATGTGTAGTGTATATACAGTATATACATATATACTGTATATGTACCTATATACAGAATAAGCCATATAAATTATACACATTATATATATATATATATATATATATATATATATATATATATATATTCATATTTATTTATAAACATTTGTATATAACATAGAAGGCATTCATGCTCCAAACATAAATTGCACACGCAATTTTTTTATTAAGCTGTTTTCCTTAGGCATGGCTACAGATACAAGACAATGGTCTCTGCCACTGACAATCAAGCTCTGTTAAACCGTAGACGTACTCCCTGTGCACCAAATTTCCATAACATCGTATGGAATATATATATATATATATATATATATATATATATATATATATATATATATATATATATATATATATATATATATATATATAAACCATTACAGAAACTCATACAGCAAATCTTTCTTACAAAGCTTCAAATATGGACCGGGAATTTACCTAAGAATTAGAATACACAAAGAAGATAATAGCATCCAGAATTAAACACTGTCGTCTGCTTGTATTTGGAGTCTGATTCCCCTTTAAGTGTTTATGTGTTTCGGTGTTGATTGATTTATGGCAAGGATGACCAGAAAAGGTCGCCCGTGCCCTAGAAAAAAGGTTTACGTACACGAATAAATGGTTAAATATTTCAGAGATGGAAATATTGGTTTTTATTACTAGAAGTATATGTATGTACACAATACATACATTTATACACGAAAAACCTCATGTCTAATTGGATTTTTTGTAATACTATGATACATAAACGTTACACAGAAACGAAGATTACACACACGCACAAAACAACTTCATACGGCATACAAAAATGATTTCATACAAACATTCACACATCCATATGAACACATTGTAAAGATTTTATACACATGAAAATGACAATTTAAGTAACATGTGCTTTAAGCAAATGTACACACAAAAACGAACAATAAAGCAATAGTTACACTTATAACAAGCAAAAGAAAAGCAAAGCATACGTGAATAGGAGCAATTCATAATAACGTTATAATTTAAAGACAAACAAATGCATACGCGAAAATTATTATTTTATCAGAAGCCTTTCAAGCAAACACAAAAGCACACACTAAAAGGAAGTTCGCATCAACGGCTACATGTACCAAGCATGAGAAACAGAACCTTAACCAAATTTCATCACTGACCTGTTCACCGAAATTCCCCACACAACAAACACACGCGCGCGCGCGCGCGCATGCAGTTCTGTGTAATTGTTCGCTGTAATGCAATAGGCAATGCAGATTAAGCACGAGCTATTAAATGACTAGACCAACAAACGCAGTAAGCATCAGCATCCGGTGGTCATAAGTTTTCCAGGTTCTAAGTTCATATGTGGTTCTAAGCGTTTACTTTCGGGGATTTTAAGCTTGGAGTTCTAAAAGCATAGCAATGGTGACAGCATAATCAATACTCAACCCGACCTCTCTTTTGGTTTATCAATAGTAAAAATAATAATCAGATAAAGAAACAAGAATCTGCTTCAATAAAACTGGTTTTACCAGTCTCCAAGTAATGTGTTCTTAATGATGTCTTTCATGAGAGGAGACACTAATGCCCATGTTTCTCTCTCTCTCTCTCTCTCTCTCTCTCTCTCTCTCTCTCTCTCTCTCTCTCTCTCTCTCTCTCCTTTCAGAGGATAGCAGTGACAGTGCCTGAATTCTGGGTACAAGACCTTTTGGGGATGGAGACTACTCATTGTCTACTACTCGATCACAGGAGCTGATAAACTGCTTTACATTCGTTTAATGTTTCCTGGAGGAAGTCGTCAGCACTAGCATTCAATTGACCGATTTGTTTTTGTTATCTGGCACTGCAGTAACCACAACGACAATCAACCCACTGAATGAAAGCCATTTTATCAAAGAGGGAAGAGACAAGGGCCAAATAAAAGTCTGAAATTAAATGAAGTCTGAAAATAAAATAAAAGACGGGAGGAAAAGGGGGGAAAAGGAGTAGGTTTTCAGCTCAATTCCAAAGACTTACTGAGTTCGTCCACGAGTGATGTGCTAACGTGTACATCATTTTTTTTTTCCCCGCGTGCGATAACAACGTTTACACTTGCTGTCATCCAACTCAAGGCCAGCATATCTTACCACTGGCCCTCCTATAGAGACGCAGATTAAAGGTGCCTTAGAGCATCAGCACGGTACGTATCGCCTGTAAGGTCGGAACTTGCCGCTTCATTTATCTTATATGGCCGCCACTTTCCATGGTATTAAAACACTTGTAAGTAACGTGTACATCACAGAAGACAAATAAAAGAATAATGTACTTCATATTAAAAAATACCAAAAATAGAAGGGTTCTAGCAATGTATGTATGTATGTGTGTGTATACACACACACACATGTACACACACACACACACATATATATATATATATATATATATATATATATATATGTGTTGTGTGTGTGTGTGTGCCCATACGCGCTCTAAGCATCGATGCCAAGTCAGATCACGCCTCTCTTGACTCTGAGAGTTATGTGCTAAACCGTTAGTCGACTGTGGTGGATCGCCAAGCTGGGTAGAGGAGAACGTGGGACCAAGTAACCACATCCTAAGGTTAGATTCTGTTGGAGCCAGCACCACTAAGCGAAGAATGCAAATGTGTATATATATTCACATACACTAAACGATCACCAAAACCCAGTAGGTTGATCGAATACCTTTTGGCTTATCAAGTAATTCAGGAAAAAGAGGGAGGTGGTGGGTGGGAGATAGAGAGAGTCTATTAATTGAATTCCATCGGCCTAGTTCCTCGCGGGCTGATTAGGCAAGCGCTTCGCAACCGGCCCATTTACGTCTCATTAACGACAAGCTGGTGGTGGCGAGCTATTTATCATGTACTGATGCCTCAAGATAACGACTCTTTGATATCATCTAGACGTCCCTCATCCACCAAAACCCACCCATCACCCGTCTCTCGTATACTCCTCCACCAGCGCGCCAACTCTCCATGTCATCAATCCAGTGTGTTGTCTCATTGGCCTAAGTGAAAAGGCTCAGATCTGGAGACGCTGATATCAAATCATAAGGTACTAATGGTACTGACGTTGTTGCTGGATCCTCAGCTGGATTCCAAATCGCATCACTGGGTGAAATACTTGGTTATCATCATCATCGTCTGCAATCCTTGATTGATTTACAATATCGATCTCCCCTCGCCGATGCGTTTGCCTTGGGTTAAATGAAGGTGGTGGGATTAAAGCGGTCGTTCGTTGTATCTCATCGAAGAAGGTCCGGAAGCTGTCTTTTATTTAGGCCCCCGCCCCATTCCCCTCCCAAAACATCTCTCAGTAAACCCATTCCCCAGGAGACCATAATATCACAACCCTCCAAGGACACAAAAAAGAGAAGATCGGCAAATGATTGGCAGAATGAACTCCATATCTCGAATATGGATTAAATTCTGACGATGTTGCGGAAAGATGTACCCGTCTCTCGCTCTCCCAAGGAGGTTAGATCACCCCCTTTACTCCCTCACCCCTACCCTTCTTCCTCCTTAGTGTCAAACCAAAACATGATCTTATCATCTTCCAAATTTCTGTACACCTTACCGTTTATTTTCTCCCCTAAAGACATTGAACTAATCCACTTTCCGCTGTTAATGATAAGAGAAAAAAAATAAAGATAAAATGGAGGATTTTGAGATATGGGACGATTCGCAAATTAACTCTCTGAAGAGGTGGTTTGCTCGAAAAGAAAGAAAGAGAGAGAGAGAGAGAGAGAGAGAGAGAGAGAGAGAGAGGGGGGGGTGATGGCTGGGAGAAGTAACTGCGAAGTTTGGGGTGTGAGTGGCGGCAGGCAGGAGGAGGAGGAAGAGGAGGAGGAGGAGGAGGAGGAGGCTGTGAGAGCATTTAAGGGTGACTTGGCGTCGTTTCAGGGTCTCTTAATTATCGCTTAATTAATGACTGGCTCGCCTCGTCATAGAGTAATTAAAGTTCTTGCTACATCCTTGCGTGATAGATAGAGCTCGCCTTCGTAACTGATAGATATTAATGAGCTTTTATAGGGCGCCTTCGGGGTTGCTGTTTTATGGAGGTTGAGGCTCGCAAGCTTAAGAAGAAAGGCTGCTACAAGACTTTAAAGCACCGTTGATTCAAGTTTTCTGACGCAATTCTTAAATGATGTGCGGAAATTTGCTTAGCAAGTTTATGGCTTTCTGAGCTTGCTCCATATGAAATGTTTTTTTCTAGCTCTAACCCCCACCTTTTCTAAAATATTTGGCAGTGTGTTTCATATGGTAAGTTGGTAAATAGGAGAGTCAATACACTGGCGTCATTATGTACAGCATATTATATGATTCGTGATGAGTTCAATTGCACAATTCTTTTGATCTTTTGGTCAGGTAACCTCTCGAAAGTTTTCGACAGGAATTAAGCGCAAGTGGGGAGTCTGCGTCTTCGAGCAGGCCTGAAAACTATTGACTGCACATGCAGTCTTGTTTTGAAATAAGGATGTTTTGGATGTGTGAAGTTGCGTGTTTAATTGAGTGTAAAGTGTTCGAATAGCAGTGACGTTTTTGTGCCTCGAAATAAGTGAAAATTTGTGTTTTGTAATAACTGAGTTTTTAAAATTTCTTACATACGATAAATACAGGTATTAATTCCAATCACTTTAGCTTTTCTTAACGAAACATGACATGTTCTCTGTCGGTCTTGCAAATTTGTTTTAATCATTTCCTAACTCAGAGAGAGAGAGAGAGAGAGAGAGAGAGAGAGAGAGAGAGAGAGAGAGAGAGAATCCTTACACATCGTCAGACTTACGTTATACATATTTAACATTTCAAACATCATCTTCACTGCTTATTAAAACCTACGCCTTGTGTTAAATGGATGGGGGAAATTGCCATACAAATAAGACAAATCAAGTATTTTAACGGCCGCTACAAACCAAGGAATAATGAAAATACATCTGGTAATGTGATAATCACCGTTTTAAGAGAAGCATGACAGCTGCGTGGGTACTAAAAACTACCAAAAGGAGAAATAAAAAGATGAGGCTAATGATGCAGCATTAGTGTTTCTTTCATGACATTGAACTTGATAATGCGAGATTAAAGTTAATGTAGACACTGATGTCCTCGCACCAGAGACGGACAGTTTAAATTGCAAGTCTTCTTACATCTTACAAAATATGAACCTCTTGGGTACAGACGGTCTCGTAATTCTTATGCATAGTCCTGGGTACAGTGGGCCACGAACATTCTGAATATTGGGAATTCGAACATCCTGGTCACAGTGGATTTCCAACACCCTGGTAAAGTGGGCACCGAATCTCCTGCGTGAAGCGGGTCTCGAACCGCGAAGTACAACAGTTCTTGACCGTGGTGTGTTGGGTCCTAAGCTTCCTGGGTACAGTGGGTCACGAATGTACTGAACAGAATGAAATATTGGATTTAGGACAAAGGCCAAGTGCTGGGACTTGTGAAATCATTCAGAGGGAAATTGACAGTAAGAGGGTTTGAAAGGTGTAACAAGAGGACGTTTGGAATCCCATCGGTACAGTGGATATTGAACCTTCTTGGCACAGTGAATCTTAAACATCCTTTCAACAGCAGTTTTCACAATTCTTAGTGTGTTTCGAAACTTCTGGCCACGGCAAATTTTGAATATCCGGATCAAAATGAATTGTGAAGATCCTGGGTACAGTGGGTACGATTGGTTTCCTACCCTCGGGGTACTTTGGGTCTTAGACCTGCCTGGCGCAGTACGTTTTGACTCTGCTTTGAATTTTCGGAGCAGTGAACTTGAAAATCCTTTCTAGGTACAAAAGATTTGAACCTCATGGGCACAGTTAGTTTCCAGCCTCCTGGTACAGTAGGCTTCTAATTTCGTGGCCCGGGTGTTTCACACCTTTCCTAACCAACAACCTTTGGGTCTTCGGGGTCGGAGGTGATTTGGCTAAAATCCGGGTTTGCCGGTAAAGGAAGTGTGGATTCATTTCAGGTCCATTGATGTTTGCTTCCAACAGCTGAGGTATCTCCCTGACGCAGTTTAGTTTCGCAAAAAATCTGAGGCCAAGAATAGCGTTTCACAAAATCTCAGACCAGGAAGAGGTCCTAAACATTACTCGGGGCTTAAAGTAGACATGACAATATTTAGCTCCCAGAAAAGTCTCTCATAAAGTTGAGACCAGAATATAAATTTATTCGGTAGCATGTAGATAATCTATAAAAAAAAATCGATTTTCGAGATATAATAGCAAAATGAATAACATGACCAAGCAGAGAAACCGTTGACTTTCATATGGCAAGATATCCTTCATAAACATACGAATATTTAAGAAACTGTGATCCAAATGAATAACCACTGTTTTCACAACGCCAGCTTAATACTGCATAAATCGATCAACGTTAACAACGGTCTAAAGAAAATCTCAGACATTCTTTTGTTTCGTACTCTTTTTTTACCTCTCTCTTCCTCTTGTAGAATTCAGTTCTGAAGGTAAAAAGCAATCAGGTCTCTCTCTCTCTCTCTCTCTCCCCCGTTTCTCCCTCTCTATAATAACAGTAAGTACCAGTTGAACACAGAACAGAATGTTACAACCACATGTTAAGTGCAGTCTACAGGAGGTCTCTTATGTAAACAGAATCCATTAATTTAGCTCCACTGGGACAAAGCAATGTACATCGAGGAAATGACAGAGAGAGAGAGAGAGAGAGAGAGAGAGAGAGAGATTTTGCTAATCTCCGCACCAGACAAGATGGGCAAAAAAATTAATGAGTCATTACCTAAAGAAAAGGAAACTCACATTCAAGCAAACATTTCTGCATGACAAGCTTTTCCTTCAAGACTAAATTTTTAGTCTTGAATAATTAATAAACAATTTTGTTACCTCTCTAATTCATAAACGTCGAATTTGAAATTAATCGCAGTGGCGCGTATGCCAAAAGAATATACATCACATTTATATATATATATATATATATATATATATATATATATATATATATATATATATATATATATATATATATACACATATATATATATATATATATATATATTTTTTAATACAGTTTATAATATATATATATATATACAAAGTATGGGAAAACTCTCTATCTCTCTCTCTCTCTCTCTCTCTCTCTCTCTCTCTCTCTCTCTCTCTCTCTCATAACTGAAACGAGTAGGCTATGACTGCTCGGATAAGCTCTACCACTACAAAGAATTAGTGGTGATGGGCGTCTCTTAAATCTCTTCTTACGAGCTAAAGTAATCTAACCCACCTATAATATAAGATCAAATAAAAGACAGGTTAAACTATTCAGAAAATGCATAGAAAGGAAGAGAATTCAGCGTCTGGTTCATACTCGAGTTCATGACCTCCACGCAATATCTGTGGGATGGTGCCGTCATGATTGCAGCTGACACTATGTTTTTATTTCAATTTACTTCGTTTAAAATTCCGAAAACATCTCCGTTATTATTTATGACACACTTGGATTTAAATGTATCATGCACCTTTTAAAATCTCTTGAAAAGTGGCTCGTCAAATATAATACTGTAATCAAAATTTGGAAAATTTTATGCACTTTTCTTGTAGGGTCACCTATGTTTATCATATGACTCTATACTTAGTGGTTAGTACCTGCATGAAAGATGTCTCTGAAACTTCGAAGCCAATCTTGTAGTCATAACGTGCGAAAATAATCCATTATCGGCAAAAGCTGTTTACATGATCATGACAACTCTTCATATCTTTACACATAAGTGATAAAAATGTTGTCATAAGAGTGATATGTAATGAAAAAGAATGGCCTCATCAAATTCTCCGAAACTGGTAAATAAGCTATAAGTAAATAAATAAATAAGCAAATGAACGAATCGGTTAATGAGAGATGACAAAAATAAGATTAAATAAGTTAGATATAAAATTGCTACGAAAACACGAACTGCCGAAGTCTTCCCATAAAATGATGTCAGGTCTTCCCATAAAATGATGTCAGACCTGGCGGGAAAAGGAAGAGAAGAAAAGGGGGAAGAGGAGAGGGACTGGAGAAGAAAGTATCGCAACGCTTGCCGACAAAGGCCTTAGCACCCCTGACAGAAGTCTGTCTTATCAGAGAACGCCTTGTAACGCATCTAATGAATGGATAATCATTGTCTTCTGTAATGGGGTCCGGCGTTTGCTTATTATCTTTTTTCTTTTATAATCACGGGTCTGAAAACGGCGCATTATCCGACAAAAGTCCCCGTGATGCAAGGCTAGAATTGGATACGCCTCTGACCACTTTTTATTTTTTATCCTTTTTTTTTTTAAAGGTCCCAGTGATACAAGGCACGACTTGGATACGTTTTTAAAGAGTAGGGGTATAATAGATGCAAAGATTTTTTTAGCTAAAGAGAGATATTACTGAAACTTCCTAAGAAGGGATTTTGGCCTCTGTTTGGAACTGTCGTTCATGTTACTTTTCAAATCACAAGTTATAATCACCCTACTGTTTACTTTAAAAGGAAAGCGATAAAACAGATTATATTTGTGATGATCCTTATACATATATTATACACATAAACATACACACATGTATACACAAATTATTTACATATATGACTATATATATATATATATATATATATATATATATATATATATATATATATATGTATGTATGTATGTATAAAGTCGAGATCTACTTAAGCTTATTCTAGCCCACAACCTGGTTGAAGTCCAGGTCCACGCATTTAGTATTTCCTACAACGTTTCCCATTTTTGTGCATGTAACCATTTTTAGTATTGTCAATATGTAATAAATGTTGCTATAATCTTAATTCTTTCTCTCATACATATTAACTAACCATTTCCTTTCATTTCCTAAATATAACTGTCTTCTCTATATATATATATATATATATATATATATATATATATATATATATATATATGTATATATATACATGTATATATAATAAAAATATATTTGTATATATAATATATATACAAATATATTCTATACAATAAATAAATATATATATATATATATATATATATATATAATATATATATATATATATATATATATACACACACATTACAGTATATGAACATATATGTATATATTTATATACAGTATATATACATATACACGTATATATACAGTATATTAAATATATACATATATATTCATATACAATATAAATATATACATATATAGTATATGAATATATATATATATATAATTATATATACACATATATACATATATATATGCAAAATTTGTAAATATATATGTGTGTGTATGTAAACATATATATCACCACCCCATAACATATGTAACTGATGCACCTATAAACCTCAGACAATATATTTCGTAAAGCTCTGATACAGTGTCGGATATGCTTTGCCAAAGGAAAACATGCATTGGAGCTAAAGCGCACTCAACTTCCGGTGTAGAAGTAGCCAGTGTATGCCAACAACATAGTGACAACTTTAAAGTTCCGACAATACTATACTGAAAACCTAATGTACAAAAAACACTTGTTACTGAAACGGGTGGTAAGAGTACAATTTCTGTAAACTAATCAGTATTCTAAGAGAGATATGAAGTAACAAGTGCAGTCATTCAAAAGAGTTAAATCCGAATTCTGTGGCCATAACTGAAGTTATCTTCAATAACAAAGCTAACCACCTGGGACATTTTTGCAACTTCAGTTTTGAAAGAAGGGCAAAAGATCAGTAAATTTTATGACGTCAAACGACGAGTGATACAGATAGGCTACCTGCAAATGATATTCGAGGCCGCAATTGATTAATTTCATTATTGGTTCAGTGAGTTTTCATCTTTGAGGGGCATTTATCATCATCATTGCTGCTCTACAACGACTGCAACAACAATAATAATAATAATAATAATAATAATAATAATAATAATAATAATAATAATAATAATAATAATAATAATAATAACTGCTTCCACGGCATTTGATTTGTGTAGAGCTTTCTCTATCGTCTTACAATCTTCTTTGTATCAGCGTGTAGCTGGTATATAAAGTTTCCTAAGGACTGTAAAGATTTTCTGTTGTCTTAGTTTTATTTACTCTTACGCTTCAACACGCGCTCTGGTGGCCATCTTCTGAGTTACAGAAATTGAATAAACTGCCATCTTCTGAGAGTTACAGAAACTGAATAAACTGCCATCTTCTGAGAGTTACAGAAACTGAATAAACTGCCAACTACTGAGAGTTACAGAAATTGAATAAATTCACGTGCATGTCAATTTATTCTATTTCTGTAACTCTCAGAAGATGACAATTTATTCAATATCTGTAACTCTCAGATGGCCACCAGAAAGCGTGTTGAAACGTAAAAGGAAATAAAACCAAGACAACAGGAAATCTTTACAGTCCTTAGGAAACTTGTTATACCAGCTACACGCTAATGCAAAGAAGATTGTAAGATGAATAGAGAAAAGACTATACAAATTAAATGCTGTGGAAACACCTGCCATTTTCAACGCTACTGCCCTCGGTGAAGGTCTCATTACCTAATAATAATAATAATAATAATAATAATAATAATAATATTATTATTATTATTATTATTATTATTATTATTACGAAGTAGGGGTTACCATTTGTATTTGACCCAATTTCAACGATCCACTTTCGTAACTTCTTGCCCTCCATGACCGTCCTCACTTCGCCTTCTCTCAGCTCTCAATTTCTTCCCAATATTCTCCAGCCCCACAGATCTTCCTTTTCCTTCTGCTCTCCCATCTCTCCTCATCCCTCTATTACTGCCACTACTTCATCACTCAACTTCTATTACTACCACAACTTCCCCACAAAATCATTCGCTCTCAGACTGAAAGAGGCCAAGGTTTAGACGAGTCAGTGAGACTAGGTGTCAGAAACCATGCGATCGCATTTGTCAATACAGAAGGCGATCGCGGTTGGTCCCAAACGAAGAACTATCGTGGTATCCAGAAATCGTACGACAGCGCTCGCACCCATCACGCATGTATCGCTGGTTAAGCAGGCTTACCAACATATGCGGTTACCGGAATGAAGTACTGGAATCGATGATTACGGGGCTGTATCAGTATCATAAACAATTTGTTTTATTACAGTGATATTGATTAAAATGTCCTTATATGCTATTTATTTATTGAAAAGATGCATCTGTAGTATATTTTTTAATTGATATTGCTATCCTGTTCCATGAAATGTAAACAAGAGTCGAAATACGCAACTACACTGAACAGGAATATGGAGCGTGCACCCACAACAGCTGATTCTCAGCGTTTTAATGCTTCTTAATTTAATAAAGGAGCATGAGAATGTGATCACCGACCGATCTACAGGAAAAGAACTTTGGAAAAAAGCGTGAGGCGTTGGGGAAGATGTAACACTCAATTTTAACGCCATGTATCTGACCAACCTCCTCGTTCATCGATGCAGTCAAACGCTGTTTCGACCATGTAAACCACCAGGTAAGAAAGCATTTTTGATTTGTAATTGTAGTCAGGGCAACTTTAGGCTGCTGTGGCAAAATGTGTGTAAGCTACCAGTTAGGTTAAAAGAAACTTAGGCTATGGAAGGCCTAGGCTTGTGCTGCCTGTTAAATTGTTAATAATAATCACATCAGGCTAGCCTAGCCTAAAGCTTATCCAAGGAACACCAGTTTATCATCTAAAGCTATTATATTATATAAAATATATTAATCTTCAAATAAATAGAATGGAGCATATTAGAACAGGTTAAGTAAGGTTAGGCTAACAAATCATAGGGGGTCTGAGGGGGCATAGCCCCAGCTAAATAAGCATGGGTGCTCTAGGAGAGGTTAGGTTAGTAATGTCCAGCTTATTACAAAAGCAGTTGGTGTATCAGGCATTAGGTTTGTATAATTTGATGTGAATTTTCAATTATTAATGTCTTTTATCAGGAAATGTGGGTAATATTCTAATTTAGGTTCAGAATAGCTTTGTGGAGGGTCTTATAATTTATTTTTCATGGTGGATAGAAGGGCTGGAGCACACAGTAGTATTATCGTATTGTTAATGGGTAGATTTGCAAGTAAACTAAACATTCATTAGCTTACAGCCAGTTTATTAGTACTTTAAAAGTGATGTAAAACTTTGGCTATTTTTCTTATGGTTATACGAGGTTTTCCAGATTATAAAACTGTTTTAAAGTGTGATACCTGCTTGCAAACTGGGCTAAGTGATTGTTTTAATAAAGTTAGGCTGACATTTTGAGATCTTGGCTGTTGTCTGCAGGTGGTCAAATGATTTAGAGTAGGATAACACCTGAAATAGGCTGGCCTTCTTTTTTTTTAAGTTGAGTTCACACGTAGGCTGGCATGTCTGAAGCCTGCATAATGCCTGCCAGTATGCAAGGCTACGATAGATTGTGGCAGGTATGTTAACTGCTTAGGCTAGACTATATTAGCTTAGGTGGTATTATTATGCTTTATAATGTGCAGCTCACTTTTCCAGCCACACAAAGCTCACCTTTTTTCTTAAGTGCTCATTAATATTTGTGTAAATGCTCAAATGACATTTCTTATGAATTCAATCATGCGATAGATGTTTTAACATATTATTCTGGAGGTGGAAGAAAAGTACACGGGACGGTAGGTTTTGTTATATTTTGAAATTTCATTGCAATCCGTTTTTAAAGTCACAGTCGTTAGAATAAATTAGAAAAGCCAATGAGGAAACATATTTTTATTCTATTTTTTTATTTACTAAGTGAAGCAGGAAGATGCTGCCATCAAGAAGAATTTATGTAGAACTGGTGGTGGTCCTCCACCATTTCTTCGAAAGTCTTCTGAAGAGTTTGTCACAGCTGCATCACTGATGACAGAAAGAATTAACCATGGACAAGATGGGATTGAAACATTTCATCCAGTTGATGAAACAGAAGAGCCCATACATGATGTTAGAATAAGTAAGTGCTCTGATGTTTTCAAGAATGAAATATATAAACTAGTGAACCTTCAACTTTTTGATGGCCATTACACTCTTCCTGTCAGGAAAGTTTTGTAATGCCTTTTGGGGAATGCAAAATGGTTATGTTTTTATTATTGATGGCTGGGTTTAAGATAACATTTAATGCTGTGTGACCTAAAGGTTCCAGCACTTGGAATACTCAGTTCAAGTGTGAAACGCAGTTGGAAGGACATGTGAATATGCTGATTTGCCAGATTTCAGTAAAGCTTTTTAAAATCACGGGTAGGCCTCTTAAATAGCTACTATTTAGTGCCCAAAAGATTTTGAGCTTAGCATCTTTCGTGTTTGCACATATTTCAGCCTGTTATGCTGAAGATATATTTAAAAGTATCTAATTCAACACAAGTAATTTTAGTAATTTTTCATTATATATATATATATATATATATATATATATATAGAGTATATATATATATATATATATATATATATATATATATATATATATATATATATATAATATATATATATATATATAATTTATAGTATGTATATATAAAAATTCATATACATATATATATATATATATATATATATATATATATATATATATATATGTATGTATATATATACATACATGTATATATATATATATATATATATATATATATATATATATATATATATATATATATATATATATATATATGTGTGTGTGTGCAGAAGGGATTTACATCTAAGGTGTAGTAGATCAATTATTTATTTATTTACTTATTATTTTCAGGTATTATGGGGCCACTGCCTTTAACCTCAACACAACCAGAGTGGTGTTTCATCTAATGATGCTACCTCTACAATACAATCAAGATCAAGTTACAAAGATTGCCCTCGCCTTCTGTAGACACTGGCTCTTGCGTTGGCAGCCCCGTTATGATATAATTCTTAAACTAGTGTTTCTGAATAATTTGTATTAGACATCATAAGTAAAGTTCTAAATAATGGTGTTCTGATTTGACCTGGAGTACAGTTGTATTCAAATTTTTTTATCACCATTTTTCATCTTTTAAGTACAACAGTCATGTCTTTCTCAAGGTGTCAGATTGACAACTATGGTAAGAGTTCCTGAATAAATCTTTTCTTATGTAAAATATTTATCCTTCTCCTTTCAGTCAATTCTACTAATCTAGAATGAATTACCTCTTTTTAACCCTAGATTGCTTTTTTGCCATTGAATATTTTTTTCAGGATGAACCAAAAATAAATAAATAAAATAAATCCATTAGTGTTCCTTTTTTTTAAAGGCAAACATAAGTTATATTTTCATATTTCATTAAGTCAATAAGAAGTGTATTTTCATTTTCTTGGTATCAGGTACAATTTACCATGCACATGCAGCTGCTAGTAGCTCTGGACAAAACCATTCTTGGTTTAATGTGTTGTCACTGCATCCAGTCAATATTTAAAGAGTTCTTAAATGGTTGTAAGTGATAAGATTATAGATTTATTGTTATTAAGTAAAATCATCAGAACTGAGGGTTCCTTTTTGCACTGTAAGCAAACAGCTGCAATATCATCCTAGGTACATTTTGGGATGTACAAATTTGGAAAAATATTGAAACCTAATTAACACAAAACAAATACATAATCTCAACTATAAAAAAAACTGCCAACAATGGGGCCTAGATGATCTTCTTGGATATTGTCAGTCTTTCAATGATACACATCAGGTTCAAAAGCATCATCCAATTCAAGATTTTTCTTCATCCTGTAAAGGTATTCTTTTGTTATACAAAATGAAGGACTGCATGAACAATTATTATGTTCTTAGTGTTATTCAACTTTATTCTAACTGGTATTGATAACTGCAAAACTTTTTTTAAGTGATCCTGGCACGTTCTATAAGATTACAGGTTTTGGTGTGCAGCAGCATTATAACGTCTTTTGTTTTAAAAATAGGAGCAAGAAATGGTGTCATTATGTAAGAATGAATGGATAACCACTGTCTCCCAACAAAAAAGCCTCTATACATGCCCGATTCTGGGCTCTGTGCTGTCTTGAGGTGGAAAATACTTGAGTCAGGAGTAATGAAACCCTAAGCCCATGATCTACCTGTGGCCCTCCCAAAAACAATAAAGAATTCTAAATTAGCCTGTCAAGAAAATGCATTCCCACATCCTCCAAATTAGCTTTATGAAAAATAAAAAAATATTAACATCTCCATGTGGGTTGTTTGTACAGCGTTCTCAAGTATGTTTATACTAAAATTACATCACCTAAACAACATAGCTCTCTGCAAAAATGAATCATGCCGTATCCTCATATAACATTTTTATATCACTGGGCGAAGGAATGGCAATTGGTAAAATTCTATTTACGTACGGATGCATCAATTTAAGTCAGGAGGGGTTCAGGGGTGAAGCCCCAGGTCCTAGGAAAGACAGGATTCTACTGGCTGTAAAACTAAGAGTATCTTTAACTTCTAAGTTGGAGTTAGTATCAGCTGTTAGCCCCTAAAGGAAATACTGAAAAATTCCAGCAATAAATATATCAGTGCAGGAGAGACAAAAGTGCTTCTCTCACGTAACTAAACTAGAATTTTATATATACAGCCTGCTCATGCATCAGGAATTTGGCTTGTATTTGGCAATTCACACACGCCTATGGAAAGCCAAACTGGCAATCCATATGAGTAGCCTGCATAGGCAATTAGCTTCATACTTCTCTTAAAAGAGCTTGGGCAATCTCACTTTCTTTACACACAACTAGCCTAGTAATTTACACACCGCAATTTCAATTTCCTTATTATAAACAGCCTCCTACATGGAATTTCACGCTTGCATCACCTAGTAGTCTCCCTGTGAGCTTCAGTGGCTGTACTGATTTCAACTTTGTTGGGCAATATAACACCAACACATTAAGATTTCTAGATGTTTACCAATTAAATACGCAATTTTGTATTGAAAAGGAAACTCTAAACACGTCAACGAAGCCTATTTTGAAGGAAAAGAATTCCAACAGAGATGCCTGACTGTGGTTGTTTTTGTTACGATGAGCTCGAATTCATCCGTCGTCGGCAGGTAAAGACTTCTTAAAAGTATTCTTTTCAAGACCTTTGTTGTGCTGTTATTCAGGTCTTTTTACCACAAATTGTTTCATATTTTCGATAGACATTGTAGATAAATCACTTTGGCAAACGTATTTTGATGCAGAGTTGAAATTTACATTCTTTCAATCTTCTGCCATCGCAAGGGGGTACCATGCGACGCCTCCTTCACCATGGTTCCAAAATTACATTGTTAAATGCAGTGCCTGCGCGTATGATCGTGTGGTTTCTGGATACGGCAACACCATGACGATCGCATACAACGAACCGTCGTATGATTTCTGGATACGAGCCGTTCTGATATGAAGCGATTCTTATTCAAGCAGAGAGCAGATTTCGCAAAACGAACCACTACAAACTTTCACTGTTTAAGATTTACCTAAAAGTAAATACGTAGAAGCCTGTCTTCGAAGGATTACATACTGTGCCCGGCAATATCTGTTTCGAAGAAGCTTTTTTTTTTTAACGTTAAAAATTTTTTCTCACTGTTTCTCTACGAGATAATGTGCCGATGTAAAACATTTACTGTCGACTGCGGCTGTCGCAACCATGAAGAAAAAGAGAACCTGGGTGGAGTGGGGGAGGGGGGGAAAGGAAACCTTATCCTTAAATATATGTTAAGACGGAAAGCTAACGCCTTCTGAGGCCATCCAAAATCAGGCTAAAGGGCGTACAGTGATAGTAAGCCGATTCAAATACCATTAATATCGAATTAATGTTATTTTAAGAATAATTTGCACTAATATAAGTGGACTCCACAAGCTGGCTGTATGTATCAATTTAATGTTACCTAATACCAACCCTATAAGGCAAGAATTCTAATGCCGATTAGGGAAATGTAAATTATTCCTGAGGCAAAATGAATTCGATTTGGATGAGCTATTTGCAGTTTATCATTATACATATTACATATATACATATACATATACATATACATATACATATATATATATATATATATATATATATATATATATATATATATATATAATGTGTGTATGCATATATATATATATAATACAGTTTTAGTTTCTATATATATATATATATATATATATATATATATATATATATATATATATATATAATATATATATATATATATATATATAATGTATATATATATGTAAATATATATATATATAATATATATGTAATAATAGAGATGGATAGAGTTAAATAAAGAAATTAAATGACTTAGTAATTATAAATTTTTGAGAGACAGAAAACCACACGAATCAGCTTCCTATTTTCAGTTCAGTATATATATTTATATAATTCTTATACAACAGTAGGGTTTTGTGCCATTTTCAGTTTAATATATAACGGGTGTTTCGAAATTAGAGGCCCCCCTCCACAGAACAAATGGAAAGTTATGAAGTTTTCTACTATAGCCTACCTACCAGTACATTATTTTAAGTTTCTATTAAGCTATTTTTCATTTTACATTTCTTGTATTTTCAGACTGAGTGACGGAGTTAGATACAGCCATGGCTAACGACTCGGAGGAAATCAGATGGATTGACCAAATCCAGGCTGTAACCTTCAGGGATGCTGGCGCATCCTTCATTTCACGTTCCTGGATAGCTAAATACATTAAAAGAGATGAATCCTTTGTTAAAAGAAACTGGAACAAAAATCCATATGAC
>NC_089793.1:42666951-42696951 GCF_040412425.1 Macrobrachium rosenbergii | reverse complement strand
ACATATACTGTGAAACTATAATCAAAATAGATAAATGATGATATTAAAATCAACAAGAATGGCAATAAAATCATCAAATTATTTCCAGAAATCTAAAAAATAATGTCAATGATTATATAATTTATTTATGAAGCCTATGTGTTCGTTGTGAGAGAAGACTTAAGATCAAAATAATACTGGTTTTCAGATTACGCCACTGTTGATGCTGAAAATATTCTTTCTTTCTGTTTTTTTAATAATGTCCTACTTTTCGCAGTGAGAGCCTATCCCACTATAAGAGGAATGGATAGGCCAATTATACCTCACAAAGACAAAGGCCAAACAAAATACGCCTATCTCATCCCTCCGCCCAGCAGGTAGACTAGGGACCTCGAGAGTAACCTACAGACAATGATGATGGGAAAGGAACGAAAAAATAAAAGGGGATGGGGAGGGGTAGGACAAGATGACTCATATAGAGTGGATACATATGGCTCATTATCGTTAAGATATGGTGACGGGAGGAGGTTAAAATAGGGAAAAGACTACAAATGCAACATTAAGAGGAAAAAACATTATTTTCTTTACCATTATTCGTAAGACTAAGTTCTGAAATCTGGAAAATTAATTTTTTAAAGCCAGCGATCAATGATAAGTCCTATTATGTACTTTTCAGCGTTCCTCTCTTTATTTGCTTGTTTTAAACATATATTTCAGAGCCTCCGTTATCAAATCGGCTGCTATTTATTCTTCTCTTTTAGATAATAGTTTTACTAAATAAAAATCATATATTTTTTATACAAGACCGTGTTCGGACCTAACTCACGCATCATCAGTGGAGATTTATTGTTAATTGTTTAATATCTGTTTAACTGGTGCCTTTCTCAAATGTACTTTACTATACTTCTTTTATACAGTCATCCTCTTTACTCACCTATGGTCTTTAATGGTCCCTTTGGCAATTAGACGAATGATAATTATTAAGCCAAGATGGACAATTGAAATAAAAAATAATAAAAATGTTTGCGACGCAACATAACATTCTGCCTATCTTGCAATCTTCATAGACTACTCCATTTCATGTCTCTGTTAACAAGATAGGCCTGTTATCGAAAGTAATTCTCAGCTTTCAGTTAAGAGGCCTGCATGACTACTTCTGTTTAAAGCTTTAGTTTGAAAGTGGACAACATAAAATTTACAACCATTTTAATCCATTTAATCTAAAACTAACGTCGGTTCTCTCTCTCTCTCTCTTTTGTTCTCTCTCTATTCTCTTTTCCTCTCTTCTCTTCTCTCTTTAACTTTTTTACCTTTTCTTAAATTATGTTACTTCAAGATAGAAGAGAGGGAGAGGTTCCCAAACACACATACTGAAAAAGAAAGCCTAAAAAGTTGAGATGAAATTCTCTCTCTCTCTCTCTCTGAACTGTATTAACTCTCTCTCTTGGGCCAGCGAGTTCAATACCGCAGAAAAAACAGCAACAATGCACTCGTTTTGACATGTAATCACACAGTTTTTAAATCCGAACAAAGATAGCCCAAATGAATTTATCACCAAAGATTAATTCAAAATTGTATTTTAACTAAAACGAAGAATTTTTCATACGATTTTGCTTATAATGAGCCCTAACAAAAGCTTTTATCAAAAGAAAAAAAATCTTATAAACTTTTCATGAAAGAGAAAAAATCAGCTGTGTGTTCTGAATAAACCTCAGTATTTTTTCCTTTAATTGACATTTTATTTTTCACCTTAATACTAGTCCCCACCCCCTCTCACTTTTACCCATGCCTTTTTTATTTGAATGTCATTAACATTGAAGGAAACCAATAAAGGTGTTATTCCACATTTAATAAATTTATCTTGTGATTTCTCACAGGGTATACGGAAGTTTGACTAGAAAATCAAGGGGTTTGAAATCTTCTACATTGTTGTTCTAAAGGAATCAACTCTTCCAGTCATCCAAAGGTCTAAGTATTTTATGTGATCTAACCAAATGTCCTGTTGAAAGGTTACATTTTATAGCCAGAAAAACATCAGGACTTTAGGGATATTAAAAGGTAGAACCAAATGGCTTCCTGGCACTCCTTTCATGTAATCATAAGGTCATGAAACTTACATTGAATTACATGGTCTGAACCATTCCGGGGATTCAGAAGGCCCAGAAGAGTTTCAGGGGTTAAGAGGGCCCTGGAATTTTTCAGAGGCAAAAAGCATCCTAGAACCTTTCAAATGATCAAGGAGTCCTACAACACAAATAAACATATATAATCGTGGTCAAAAGTCCTGATAAATTTTATGTGATAAAAATGTAAACTATTTCCCGTCGACAAAAAAAGTTTCTAGAGTTTTTAAGGTATTTATAAAAATTCAAGGCTTTCCAAGAATACTAAATCTTTCAAATACCAACGCCAGAAAAGTGATCAAAATAACTTAACAAAGCCAGATGATTTAAACAAGACTGGAACCTTTTAACTTCACATCAAAGGGTCAGAAAATCTTTTGTTATACAGTAATCAAAGAAAAGCGCCTTCTAGGTTGTCGTAAATTGTCACATTTCGAAATCAAAAATACTCTGACCCTTTCAGAGAATCAAACTAAGTCCTGAGAACAGGATGATCAAATGGCAATAACATTGCCTAGTTGATCAGGATGGTAGCATATGAAAGAGAGTGATAAAAAGGTCTGAAACGTTTCAGATGGTCAAAAGATTCTGAGAGATTTTTATAAGATTTCTTTAAAGAAGTGGAACAATAGGTCTGAGAGAGAGAATTTCAGGTGATCAAGAGGTTAAGAACCTTTATGTCAGAAAACAATAAATTTTTATATGACCAGATCTGAATCTTGGTCGCCATCCAAACGACCAGTACCAAAACAGATGATCAAAGTCTTGAACACCTTTGTCTGAACGTTCGGCGCAATCAATTTCAATACAATCAAAATTCTGGAACAAATAGATCCGCCAAACGAATGGAACATTTCAATGCATCTGGCCTCGATAATTTTTTAATGAAACATCGACATGCACGTTACCGTCATCGTCACTATTACTTTTCATCACCATTTCAAAGGATACATTGTAACCATTAATAAAATGTGTTTTACAAAGAACCCTATGACATTCACTTTTATAAAATTTTAAATATTCCCTTTAATTTCTTCAAATCTTTTTATCTTCATCTCTAAACTATGACTTTTTCATTGCAATCTGTAATAAAACTGAGTTCAACATTAAGGTCCCCTCGACAAAATCTAAAAAATTTAATGAATCTCTTTTACATTTGCTATCAACCATCGACTCTTTTTTTCAATATCTTGAGTGCTAAAACACATTTGGTAGTGTGACTTCGACAGAAGATATTGGGTGATCTAAAGGTCCTGGATTTTTCAATTTACTTTAGCCCTATTTAAAAGTGATAATTTATAATGAGGTTTTTAACAATTTGTTATTTGGAACACTACAAAATATAAAAATATAAATAGCAAAAGAACCTTTTTAGTTTTGATGTTTGACAAAAATTAAAAATTTTATGAAAATATAATTCAGGCACCATTTAATTTTTGAAATTGATAATGTGTTGGAAAAAACTGCAAGAACCCTTAGGATAATAAAAATTTTATCAAAAAGATTTTATTTAATCAGAAAATCTGCATTTGTACATGATAAATCAGAAAATTTTTGAGTCAATGTTAACATTAATGGCAAAAAAAAAAATTGATCAAGACTTGAAATTCAATAACCACACAGTAAAGTATAGTAATAAACGTCAGCTGACAGCCATTTTTAGGTTGAAGATTTAGATTTGTATTTATAGGCCGTTTTTATGAGAACTGAAAATGAGAGTCAAAACTGTATTCTCTATCTATCTAGTGAAAAGGAACTGGACCCACAAAAGTATCAAAATATCTCGTGAAAGTGGAATAATAAAATCAGTAAAACGAATTTTTTAGTCATTCAGCGTCGAAAAGAAATTAACAGGAAAAACTCTATGCAATCAAATTTGAGCTGTGGAAATGAATTTAATTGTTTGTTTGAATGTGCAGTAAGTAAGATGGAAGAAAGAAAACAACAGATTTCTTTAAGGATACCTGTTAGTGTTGCAGCTGTTACACCAAGGGATATTGTAATAAACCTATTTGAATGCCTATCAGAGCACCGGAAAGAGGCACTTTTACAGCACAAAACACTAGGGAGGAATATTAATGACGACTGCATCAGACGGCGTTGATACTTTTATGATGATGATGATTAATCATAGACCTGAGGAAAATTTTTAAATTATGAGAACATTTAAAGTGACGTTTGTAAAGGTGTTAAAATCTGTGAAACCACTCCATTTAAATTAGAATTATCCACCAACAAATTACCAGTCAAGTTTTAAGCTTGGTACCTAACATAACCGTGCCAGTCACCTAAGTCCTGGATAGTCTATTTAGTTGTTTTTAGCAATACTGATACAGCAATATCAAATTTCATTTCTAACATTCTGATATAAAGCATTAACAAAAGTGAGTATGTTATATTCAGGTTAAAATCAAGGTTTAGCAAATAAAACAAAAACAACATTCATTATGGCCTGTGACAGTTAGAAAGGAGAAAAGAGAACCATTCCATTGGAAATCTTAATTGCAACAAGATTTTAAAACCGAGATATTGGCAGGGTTAATGGAGAACATTTATGTATGACAGCCTTATAATACTGATGATGATAAAGGGTTATTAACAAATATAAAATAGATAACTCAAGACAATTTAGCTTTTAATTGAGTGTTATCAAATCTTGGTGCAAAAAAAAAAATCATTAATTAAGTCCTTCTGTGAAAGGAAGAGAACTTTTTTAAATTATCAATTTATGAACAAGACTAAAAATTATTGAAGATGAAATAAGATTTGGTCATTTATTTTATCTTCAATTTTCAAATTTCGGAAAAATTTAGAACTGCTTTCAATTCTATAAACATGACTACAAACGTATTTTGACATTACTTCACTGGTCACAAATTAAAACAAATTTCATTAGCATTTTTAGATGTTGGCGCAGATGAAATTTAAATTTAGTTGAACAACTTTAACTTGAATAAAAATACTTTCTCTTCACCAGACAGGTAATAACAAAGCAAGATTAAAATTACTCATCTAAGTGCTCCAATCTGTTCAAATTTATATTTCTTTTACGTCCTTAAAACTGTGAGCAAATTATTCCATAAAATATGACCATGTTTGTAAGATTATTCCAAAAGTTCAGGCGAAAGTAACATTTTTAGAACCCAAAATTTTACACTTTCTCAAAACCATATTTTTTTTTATATATTTATTATTCAAAAGAAACAAATAAATTCCCCTTTTATAAAAACCGTATATATATAATGTATTTATGTATCAATAAATATATTTTATAAATTGCCAACGCGATATATATAGTCTGCGTCTAATTAAACACATCTAAAAACTACGTTGTCATATCCACTGTGCCATAGTCATTCTTTTCAAGGAAATCATGGTTGTAAAGTCTTCTATTGTTGAACGTCTATTTAGTCTTTTTCATAACAACCAATGGAAGAAGACAAGAAACGCAGATTTAAAAATCGCATTACTACCTGTGACAACTTCGGAACGGAATGTTTTGTACAAACTATTTGGGGCATGTTTGAAAATCATTAACGATCATATTACCTTTTTATTTACGACTATTCCAATTTAATATATATATACATATGGAAATTTCATTAAGAAAGTCAAATATCCATCTAACCTAGAGGAACTATTTAAACGTCCACATTGTCAATATACCAATATCTAAAAAAAAATAATTTGCACCACGTCATGGAGCTTTACATTGAGATGTTAATTTAACAAAATAATTAGTGAGTCATTGCACATAAATTTTGTTAATGATTTTTATGGATATAGTGTTATGTGAGAGGAAAATAACAAAATTCCTCAATTTTATCTTCATTGTTTAATCTCATCTTTTGAATAATTTTAAATATTGAAATATATATGATTGTGATGCACTCAGCATCCCTTCCTTTATTATATTTTTCACAATGTTTGTTAAGACATCTTGTCCTATTTCATATATATATAAATTATATATATATATATATATATATATATATATATATATATATATATATATATATATATATATATTAATATTATAAAAATATTTACGCTGTTCGCCCTCGAACATTTAGGGATAGAAATATCAGCCTGATCAAGACAGGGAAATTGCTTTGTCCCACGCTAGGAGCAGCTCAGTTCAAACTAAATGGAAAGTTTTAAAAAAATATGTAGCATTTAGGGGACCTTTTCCCCAGATAGGAAGATTCGCCATATCACCCTTAAGAATAGGTGGTCTAAGGTCCTTTTCCTTTCTACCTGTCTCAAGGTCGGAATATTTTGAGAGCATAAACCCTCTGGAAGACCTGGTCGGGCTGTTCTGACCCAGATTCCAAGTCAGGAACTAGAGAGACTGGCCATTTGGAGAGACCACATGGATATTCTTTATTCCTTTCTCCTTTCTTTGTCTATTATTCTTAATTAGTGAATTGGGAAGAAACCAGAATACGACTCAGCACGGTCCCTGGTGCGCACAACGTTCGTCCTAAGGTAAAGTCCTTTTTGTTCAAACTTCGATTCTTTTATCTTTTTCTGTATTTCGCATTTCTTTTTGTTTTCTCCTTCATCCCCACTTACTGTATATGTGTTTACAAAGTCTAGATTAAGCCTAATTATTATATTGTTAGCTTCAACCCCATTATTCCAGTAAAATACCTAGGATTTAGGGTAAGCAAAATCAGGTTAAATCTCGATGCTTTTGTATGCCTCGCGTCCGAATGTTTGGAAGAACTCGTTGCGTTTAAAATCAAATTCATCTCAAATATTCTTGTTAAGGTTAATTACCCTTAACTGGCGACCTTTGGCTAATTAACGACTGTCTTTGAGGTTAACTTTTGGCTTCAAGTGGCAGGTTACGTGTAATCTTGGTTTGCAGGGCTGTAAAATTACGTAAATTGAATAATACATGATCAACCAAGACCCTTCACACGTAACATTGGCGACCTTGCGTAACATTGGCGACCTTGCGTAGAATCTAAAGTACATTTTAGAGAAAGAATCTGGAGAAAAGGAAATTAAAATTACATTAATTCCAAAAAAATAAAAGTCAGATATCGAACTCCATTTCATTCTTCCAAACAAGGAACCAGGCATAATAATAAGCAGTAAAGAGAATAGTTATAATAACAAGTGTAGCGAGAATTAGCGTAGGTAAAGAAAGGCGTCGAGAGCGAATCACAATTTGTGTCGTTTAAGAAAGGGCATTTTACCGTGTCGGATCGTGAAGTCGTTCAAACGAATCAAAGACCAAATCGCGAGCCCGTTTCATGTACACAAAGTAATTTAGAAATCGCGCTGGCAATTCCGATCGTTATTGTTTGCATATAGCGGAATCATTCAAAAACCGTGTCAGTGAAGTAGCAAACGAACTGAAATAGTAATTTATCATAAAATACATTTTCAGTAACGTAAATTTGGTCCGTTCCAAATCACGCTAATCTATTTCATTGTTTGCCGAGGATTTTGTTTAATGTCCGAGAGAACACGATAACAAAAAGACACAAAGTTGTTTGGTAATTTAGTTTTCCATCCGTAACGTAAAACGCTATGCATGATTGGTATATTTAAAGTAAAATCTGGATACCTGCATTTGTTTCGTTGTTTTGAATTTGTGCTAAAAGAAAATACCCGCCATTTTGGATTCCTCCACTTCGGTTGTTTTTTGAAATTGGTCGAACTGTTTGTGAGAACAGCCATTTTGGTGTTTCGCGCCAGAGAGGTTGTTTTGAAACTTAGGCCTAACGGGACCTTTTCCGCCATCTTAAGACCTGTTTGTTATTGTCATTTCTCTGTTGTGACCAGACTCTGCTCCACTCTTTGGAACTACTTCTTTTTTCCTAGTAGAACCCACCTCCCAATATCTTAAAACAAAAACAAAAGATAATTTAGGCAGGGAAAGATAGGCCTTAGTTAGGAGTAATACCACAAGTTCTATTAATACCTACTATAAAATCATATAAAGAAAATTTAAAATTTTACGATAAACTTTGTGACGTCGCTCCCAGGAAAATTAAGATAATAAAGTAATCCCTAAGGAAGCCAAGACGGCACGCATCTATATCATTTTATTAAGATCCATGCCATTGTGCATGTTATAAAATCTTTTGTTTACATGTTCTCAAAGCAGCAAGAAATTAGCTGATTGAAAATCTCTTCTCTCTCTCTCTCTCTCTCTCTCTCTCTCTCTCTCTCTCTCTCTCTCTCTCTCTCTCTCTCTCTCTCTCTTCATTCAAGTAAGCATTCCTAACCTAAGTGTACGTGACCCTCTTCAAAGAAAGAACGGCCGACACTAGGCTAATTAATTCAGAATACAATAAACCAAATAAAAGAAACACCTCTGTCCCACAATAGATGAGGACAAAGTTAAGAGTAATTACGATATGGTGATAAACTGTCGGTCACGAGTGAGGCCTGCTATCCAGACCGAAGCAAACAGTAGTTTTCACCCTCTGAAAAAAAGAAGGCCAGCACTGGGGCGTTGGTATTGGACCAGCCACTCCACGAGATCTTTAAAAAAAAAAAAAAAAAAAAAAAAAAAAAAAAAAAAAAAACAAATTCACTTTATTCCACAGTGCCAATAATTTGCAGCACTCATCCCTGAATAGCTTCTCTATCTCTCTCTCTCTCTCTTACCTTCCCTTTCTCTCTCTCATTCAGTTGTTGCACTCTGCAGGGGTGTAGAGTGCCTTTCCTCCCATATAGCCTAGTTGGACTCCAGTAGAGGGTCCTAGGAACACAGTGCACCATAAGTGTCACTAAAAGAATCAGAAAATAAATAAAACAAACCAAAAGGACACAGAAGAGAAAGTTCTTCTGGAACCTAACCTGCACCAGTGCCTAGGGATACTGAGTGCCACCAGTGTGACCTGTACACGGCACACCCAAACTACAGTGCCACCTTTTGAAAGGGTGCCACTGTCATTTGAAGAGACACTTCCTCGCTGCCCAAGAAATGCCCGTCAGCCGGTTAGACGCCCTTCCCCACCAGAACCATGGCAGCAGAGCATTATAAACCTTCCTGGGGCTGGGGACGGCGGCAGGTCTCACCGGCTCGGAACTTACCACCTGGGTTAAGGAGCAGTGGACGACTTGGCCCAAGCGGGAGAAGGAAGAAAGACTAGCAGAGGAAGTATGAAGCCGAGCAGAGAGTATGAAGAAGAGCGAAGGGTGTATGAAGCCGAGCAAAGGCAATTAGAAGAGGAAAGAGAAGAAAAGAAGGAGACAGCATGAGTTAGCCTGCAAGGAAACTGAGTTAGCCTGCAAGGAGAAAGGAGCTCGAGCTGGAGAGAGCAAAATGGAGAATGCAGAAGCTATGGCTGCCCTCAAGCCTCCAGTCCCACCTGCTGCATCAAACGCTCCAATTTCGAGCATCAATTCCCCTAGTCCCCAAGTGGACTGAGGACGAGCCAGAAGAATGGCTGGAGGAGATCGAGGCTCTTTTCGATAACTACAGCACCACGGAGACGGAGAGAGCCTTAATACTGGCCAAGCATATGGAGAGGGAAAAAGCCAGGAAGGCAGCGCTGCTCACTGGAGAAGAGCCAGAGAGGCAACATGGCGGAAGTTCGTAGAGTCATTACAAGGCCTGCGAGATAACCCCAGAAAAATGGAGACAACGGTTCCAGGTCTTGCCAAGGAAGTCGGCTGGTCTTGGACAGAATGGGCATGTCACAAACCCAGTCCGGTCACGCGCTGGTTCGACTCCATGGCCTGCACGACGTTTGAGGATCTCTTCAATCGGACCATGCTAGAAGACCTTTTCCAATGTGACCAGGGCCCCTTGCGGTATATCTTAACGATAAACAGCCCTCCACACTATGGAAGCTTGTCGCATGGCTGATTCGTGAAACCTTCAATCAGTCGCATAGCACCTCTCAGGGCGAATCATCCCTCCGGCCTACCTCTCGAACTCCACTCGCCCGAAGAATGGACTGCCTAGTAGGACGACCATGTGCAACCTATTGCAGAAGGGGGCCACGCTGAAGCTGAGTGCCGATACAACTCGGCACTAATAAGCAACCTAACCCTACCAGCCAGAACTCCGCTCCCGATTCATCCGCTCAGCCCTCCTCCAACAGTTATTGCAGGCCACCGAGCCCATCCAAAAGGCCCCGTGCAAATCCTGTGGGGCTGCTAGCCACTACAATGCTGGATCTCCGCCTGTCCATCATGTCCCCACCACCAAATTTGTCAACCTAATCAGCACTTCATTCTCTGCGGCTGGTCGCACCGGATCCTTTACCCGAGAGACTGAACCCAGTACATCTCGGTGGCCCCTCTTCAGAGCACTAGCCTGCCAGTGACCCTTCCGGTCACAGTAGACACTGCGGCAGATATTAGCCTGATCGCCCGGGCAAGTGCCAGCCGGTGCCATGGTTGACGAAGAAAACCCGGTGGAAATGAAGTGGATAGAGGCCACACCATTACCCGTTCCTTACTGTCCAACTCCAGGTTCTGACACCTTGGGGCACGCTACCCCGCCCTGGCGTGGTGCAGGTGGAAATTCGGCCGGGAGTGGCCTTCTTGTTGGGTCAGGATCTTCTCTTAGGAAGCCGTTACCAACGCCACTCCAGCCACGTTACCTCCTCCACGGAGGCCCCATCTGTAACTCCTCAAATGACAAACCCCCACCTTCCGCCCACCAAAGTGGTCCGCGGAAGGGCGCCACCCAACCTATTTCAGGCCTAGCCCTCTCCAATCGCGAAGGGCTGGCCCACCAAGAGGTCCTCCCCCGCCCCAAGAGATTCAGGAGGAGGCAGTACCGCTGCAGGACGTGCAAGCGGCAGACCCTCCACAAATTGGGGAGGGCTGCCCAAACTGGACCCACGGCCAGCGGGCCCCAACAAAACTCTCGGAGAGGCCACGATCTCCTGCTGGGGCAGGAATCTCTGCCGCAGCCAAATTCAAGTCGTCCGGTGTGCACCTCCGGACCCCTTATCAGGCATGCCTGACCCTCAACTGCTGCCAGCACCTCCGCACTGCCATGGACTCCGCGCGCACGGACGTTGAGCTACCAATGGAAAGGCCCCTATGCCGGGTCTAAATCATGAGGCGAATCCGGATTTAGGGTTCCCCATGCCGCTGATCATCGCGACTGGAGAGCCTCCAGCACCCGAACCTTCTTCTTCACCCGGTTTGACTCCAGGATGAACCCTGGAGGATCGAAATGGTACCCCGTCTCTGGAAGACCAGGAACTGGCATCCTCGGACGCAGAAGTCGAGATCGCTCTACCGCTCGTTAATCCGCAGCCGGAGTAGGGAGTCCTCCGCCCAGCTTTTGCAGTTGCCCCCTGACTTCACGCCGCTAGCCCTTCTGGCCTGTCCCCGGAGTTGGTGCCCTCATCACCTGCTAGGCCAGCTGCTGATAGGCCTTGGAGGAAACCGAAGAAGAAGAAGAAGGGGCGGAAGAGGCCAAGTAGTTGCCGAGCCTATGGCTCATCCTGGCAACTAGTGCCCTCTTAGCACAGTGCCTACCATCTAAAGTGATCCTGGCCCTTGCCCAGGAAGGTAGCCAGTGTGATCTTTTCTTTATTTGTACCCACAGCTAGCCACCTTAAAGTACGGTACATCAATTTAGTAACCTTGTTCTTTCCACTTACCACCGAGCCACAGTAATCACGTAAGTAGCTAACTAATTTCAATAATCTTTAACTATTGTGAAACTGAGCCATGATGCTCAGGACACGATGGCCCTAAGACCTCAGTGAGGCACCCATTTATCATATGAGGCAACCCTCATGAATTAACTAAATAAATTTTAATTGTATTAAACATAAACATGTTGTAATTTAGTTAGAATATTAACTCTTATGTTGGTGCTACGGTCGGGTTAGGATAGGTTAGGGCTAGAATATCATAGAATGTACCACTAGGCTAGGTCTAAAACACATCATGATTGTAGGAGGTAGCCTATAATAACCGTGAGCACCTTCTAGTACTATTAGAATTAGGTTAAGTAGTACTATAGCTCATATCCTATCTAGGGTTAGGTAGTTCTGTAGCTAGGTAGGCTAACCAGGACTAATCTGCTCAGGGAAGGAGAGTAACCTACGAGGCGGTGCTTGTTTAGTATAGACCTTCACGCCCGAAAAGGGGTGGAAGGCCCTCTTAAAGGGGGAGCTTTTATAAATATTTACGCTGTTAGCCTCGGAACATTTAGGGATAGTAATATCAGCCTGATCAAGACAGGGAAATTGCTTTGTCCACATAGGTAGCATTTCAGTTCAAAACTTAACGTCCGTTGGCTGGAAAGTTTATGCAAATTTTTTCCCCTAAGCCTCAGAGAGATTTACCCAATATCAGCCTTATGAATAGGTGGTCCCTTTAAGTCCTTTTCCTTTCTACCTGTCTCTTGGCGAATGTTTTAAACCAAACTCCCCACACCTAAGGCATGACTGTTCGGCAGAGATTCCTAGCCGGTCAGGGAACCAGGGAGACGCCGCATCTCGACGACCATTCTTTATTCCCTTCCCCTTTCTTTGTCTATTAATTATAAATTGAAGACTGGAAGCAAAACGACTCCTGGTCCCGTGTTGTAAATGCGCGCGACTAGTCTCACGGTAAGTCGTTTTTTGTTCAAAACTTCGCCCATTCTTTTAACCTCTTTTCTGTATTTCGCAATTTCTTTTTGTTTTCTTCCTTCAGCCACCACTTAGGGTATATGTGTTTACGAAGTCTAGATTAAGCCTAATTGTTATATTGTTAGCTTCAACCCCGTTATTCCAGTAAAATACCTACAAGTTTAGGTGAGCAAAATCAGGTTAAATCTCGATTCTTTTTTATGCCTCGCGTCGAATGTTTGGAAGAACGTTGCATTTGAAATCAAATTCATCTCAAATATTCTTGTTAAGTTAATTACCATAACTGGCGACCTTTAGCTAATTAACGACTGTTTTGGGGTTAACTTTTGGCTTCAAGTGGCAGGTTACGTGTAATCTTGGTTTGCAGGCCCGTAAAAATTACATTAAATTAGATAATACATGATCAACCAAGACCCTCACACGTAACATTAGCGACCTTGCGAAATATCAACACACAATTTACCTGTGGAATCTGGAGAAATAAATTAAGGAAAATTCTTTGGTCAAAAATAAAATTATATATATGAATTCCATTTCATTCTCGAACCATATATTTGGTCATAAAAATACCAGTAAGATATATATTTATTTATAAATATTACTGAGAATTAGCTGATGTATTTAGGGTGACTAGAATATTAGTCAGATTGACCTCGTTACAGAGAACATCTCTGCCCCCGTTTCATGCTAGACAATCTCAAAATAACGATCACCCCAGTCGAGCAATGGCGCGTTATTGTTTGCTGGGCAGTTTTAAAACAAAAAAAAAAAAAATTGGGGACCTAAGCCGTGAGAGGTTTACACTCAATGACCCTTACAATGGTGGCCTTAAGCGTTTATTCTATGCATTCAGGCTAATGCCTTTCAAGGTCGGATTCATTCTTTTGTATGTCAATGGCCACCTCATCTGGCGGGAACGGCGATAACAAGAGACAAAGTTACTGAACCAGGGTGACGCTTTCCATCCGTGCCCCGAACGATATTCTTTGTTCTTATTACTTACTCCTCGTCTATCTTAATTAGTAAATTGGGAAGACTGCCAGAATATTGACTCCTGAGTTGTCCTCAATTTTTTGAAGCGACTCGACATTCACGGTAAGTCCGATTCTTGTTGAAGCCATCGATTGACTAGTACTCCTTCTGTATTTCACATTTTCTTTGTTTTCTTCCTTCGCCACCACTTAGGTAAAGTGTTTGAAGTCTAGATTAAGCAAATTATTATATTGTTAGCTCAAAAACCTTGTTATTCCAGTAAAATACCTCGACTTCGTGAGCAACGCAGTTTTTAAGTCTCGATAATTTTTATGCCTTTCGTCCGAATGTTTGGAAGAACTCGCAATATCTTGAAATCTAAAATTCATCTCAAATATTCTTGTTGCAGGAAAGATACCCTTAACTAGGCGTACCTTTGGCTAATTAACGACTGTCTTTGAGGTTAACTTTTTGGCTTCAAGTGGCAATTTTGTATTCTTGGTCTGAGGGCTCCCAAAAATTACGTAAAAAGCCATAATAAATGATCAAGCCAGAGACGCATCTATATCATTTATTAATATATATGCCATTGTGCATATATAAATATTTGTTTGCATGTTCTCAAGCATAAATATATTCGCTGATATATATATATATATATATATATATATATATATATATCTACTCTAATATATGTCATTCATTAATATATTCCTAACAAATGACCACTTAAATAAACAACTCTCAAATTTTTAACTAAAAAAAAAACAAAAACTTTAGAACAGACAATACCATTCCGTTGTCACAAAGGGTGAGGACAAGTTAATGAAATAAAAAAAGCAGTAAAAATGTCGGTCTGAAGTTTGTTCTGCACAATCGAGTTTTCTGCACAGCGTATAATGCTGTATGAAACCCTCAGCTGCAGTCCATGAAACTTTCAGCCACGGCCCGGTGGTGACCTGTGTTGTTGGCACCTACAGAGGTGCCAGACGCATGATCATGGCTAACTTTAACATTAAATGAAATAAAAACTACTGAGGCTAGAGGCTGCAATTTGATATGTTTGATGATTGGAGGGTAGATGATCAATCATCTCTCTCTCTCAGCCCCTCTAGCCTCAGTGGATTTTAAGATCTGGGGGCGGACAGAAAAAGTGCGGACGGACAGACAAATAGCCATCTCAATAGTTTTCTTTTACTGAAAACTAAAGTGGGCAAATTAACTTCACGCATGTAACAGTTCTATCGTGTACTTCATAACAGGAATCTAAAAACCTAAAAACTGCCACAAATGCCAAATCCACAGCGCTTTCCACTTGGTCCTGGGGCTGAATAGCATGAACAGGCTTGAAAGTTTCACATTAACATAATTACATAATACGAAAATCCTTCCAACCCTTCGAGAATAAAAATGTGTTAGTGGTGTCGTCAAAAGACTTTATAATAATTACATATACTCATCCAACATCTGATCAAATCACGGGTTCGTTTCCTAAGAGGGAAGGGGAAGGGCGGCGAGATGGAGTTACGTGGGTGGGGGTTGGGGTGGGGGAGGGACGGTTTCCTACGACCACAAAACAGCTCTGTTATCTTCCAATGACTTATAATAAGGGGAAAAAAAAAGAGAAATTGGATCCATCTCTTTCTCCCTCATGTATGATTTAGTCGTTCAGCTAATTCTGCCCATCTCTCTCTCAGTCTCTCACCTCTCTCTCTCTCTCTCTCTCTCTCTCTCTCTCTCTCCTTATCTTGACTTATAAAACCAAACATTTCTGTTTGAATCTCTCTTTTCTCTCTCTCCTCTTATTTATTGTACTTATAAGACATTCATATGGAGGAAAAGCTCTCTCTCTCTCTCTCTCTCTCTCTCTGAGCCGGAGAAAATCCGATGGAACCTTTCAATCGCAGAACTGATAATTATACCGAAAAGAAGCTCATTATAACCAATCGAGACACACACCCTACCCTCCCCACCCCCAATTATGGGACGTTATTTAATTTGGCTCCAATTATTGGTTAATTTGGTTAATGAGGTCCAGGCTATCAACCAATCGTTTTTTTTCGGACCATGCTATAATTCCTCCCAATGTAACACCCTCCTGGGCCCCTTGACATTCATCAAGAAAAAAAAGCCCTAACATAATGATTTTTGTCCCGATTGTATTCATGGTTATAGTGCCAACAAGAGAGAGAGTACTGTCAGAACCACATCACTCTCTCTCCTGCCTCTCTCTCTCATATATCGTGTATAGAATGGACTGCCTAGTATATATATATATATATATATATATATATATATAATATATATACGCTGATATATATATATATGTGTGTGCCGATATATACTATATATATATATATATATATATATATATATATAACTCCGCTATATTCATATATCAGCCCTGTATATAATATATATGTATATGCAGGCCTATATATATATCAAAGGCCGTGTATATATATATATGTATACATATATATATATATATCCGGTGTGTCCATATATATGTATATACCAATCCAAATCTTATATATTGTAATGAACCCTTCAGGTCTTATAGGTTCTTGGTATGTTTAAGTTCTTTTTTCCTGATTATTAGCTCATACCAGTATGATCTCGGTAGCCTCTCTTCAGAAAATAAACAATTCAGGCAAAAATCTCAAAAGGTCAAGAACAAGAAGGCAGACATTAACAAATCACTGCCCAATTACAACCTTGCCATGGTTGACAAAAAGACCTCCTGGGAAACTAGAATGAGGGAGGAAAAGGCACACTGGCAAAACATTACACAACACAACCACCATCTTCCTAGCTAACTTTTACTCAAGATAAAAGGGACAGGAATAAGTACAAGGTAGGAAAAACAACAATTGCAAGTGGACGTAAATTACACTAACATACAATAGAAGGAGAATCAGAATAGAAAATATCCTTAAACCTAATAAAACAAATAACAAATACAATTACAAAACATACTTTAAACCTATACTAATCCATAACCAGATATATATATATATATATGCCTAGCCCTCTCCAAATAAGGGCTGGCCGATAAATTGTCCCCCTCCCGCGAAGAGAGATTCATAGGCAGCAATACTGTCGAGGACGTGCTACAGCAACTGGAGTGCACTCCACAAATGGGAGCGCTGCCTAATCCAGCCCACACTCAAGGACAGCATACACAAACCTCAAAGAGAAAAGGTATGAAAAGTCTTAAACACATCAAAACCCAGATCTTACGCTTTTCTTCTGGACCCTAGCAGGCCCTGCCGATCCCCAGGATGTTAGCAGGCTGAAGGCAAGGGCAGATGAAAGTGCAACACCATCCGACACTCGGACGGGGCCACCAAGAGTAAAGGCCCCATAAGGGGGTTGCAATCTAAACCAGAGTCAATAAATCGACTGCCCATTTAGGCCCATGGCTCATAGCATCGGCAAAGGAGTTTGCACCACCAGTAAGCGTTTCCAAACAAGAGGAGGGGCCCCTGTCACAGACATAAAACTAATTATCTGCCTCAGAACAAAGATGGTAGAACATCCTCTAAAGCGGGATCGTTGTACGCTGAAACTGGAGGCGACACCCAGGTGGAGTCAGCAGTGGGCGACAAAAGACCAGACCATCACAAACAAGCATGAAAATAAAAACATTGGTGGCATATCTATTAATGCAAAACAGCCGTTGAGGGAAGGTGAAAAAACCCAAGTCCAGCCTTCAAGAGTTAAATGACAAACAAAAACAATATTAACAAAACTGGACAAAACTAATAAATGTACTTTACTTTAAATAAACAGGCCCCTTGCAAGGAATTAATTTATCTCTTACTTTCATTACAATATATATAGGCCATATATATATATATATATATATTTATAACCTATATATATTCCATATATATATGTATATATATATAAAAGCATATATATTTATATAATTTACATATGTATAAGGAGAATTTTAAATGAAACAATTTTTCATTAAGTTTTCCATTTAAACAATAAACCCTCATGAAAACTAGTAATTTTTAATGATTACTAAACCAGATTCTATTTCCACAGCAAATATAAAATATATGTAAATTTAACAGAGAGAGTTAGGAGAGAGAGAGGCTAGGGAGAGATCAGAGAATGTACCACTAGAGAGAGAGAAGAACAAATATGATTGTACAGGTATTGTTTCTATTTAATGGCCATTAAAGCACCTTTAAAACCTGCAGAGAGAGAGAAAGTAGTGATTATAGCTCATAGAGAGAGAGAGTTAGAGTAGTTCTGAGCTAGAGAGGCTAACGGCCAAGCTAATCTGCCATTTGGAAGAAGAGAGTAACCTAAGAGGGCACCATGGTACATTCACGCCCGAAAATGACAGCGATAAAGAGATCTTTTAGCGTATTTACGCTGTTCGCCCTCTCCCATTTCCCCAAGCAACCCATCACCTCCCCAAGACAGATCCTTTGTCCTCCTTCCTCCTCAGTTCAAACTTTAACGTCCGTTAGACAGGATAGGTAGCATTTAGCCATTTTTCCCCTATAGGAAAATTCCCAAGTCAGCCCCTAAATAGGTGAACCTAAAGGATCCTATTATACAGGAGGTATCCCCAGGGGTATGCTTTTAAGGAGGTGGGGGTTGGCTGAGAAGGACTCTAGGGGAGTTTTGAAGAGGAGGCGGTCCGGGACTTAAGCAATGATACCGTCTCAAAACGACCGAAAGTGGCATCACTTGTCCCATTGCAGTGATTATATATTATTTTATTAATAATGGTGGAGCAAAACACTGGGGAACTGTGCGAGAATTACGTTGTGAATGGCGCCAACGCGTTCTGAGTCATTAAGGTATAGTCGTGGGCTGTTCGAAACTTCGTCCAAGTCAACTAACCTCTTTTCAATAAAAACCACCAAAATGGTTTCAACACTTCTAAGTCATTTCCATTACGTATTGAGACAGAAGTGCTGATTAAACTAATTATTATCGCGAGCTTCAACCCCTTATTCCAGTAAAATACTTGTTCTCAGCATGCTAAGTACAATGACCCTTCTGCTTTGCTGTTTCTATCTTGCCTAGAAAAGACCGTTTACTTTACATAAACATTTGGGAGTTTTAAATCAAATTCATCAAATATTTTGTCTCATTGTGTATTCAATACGGAAGAGTATGGCTAATTAACGACTGTCAAGTTAACTTTTGGCTTTTAGTGAACATCACACTACTACCAGCATAGATATACTGTAGATGTTCTTCAGCAGCAAACAGTGAAGACCAGGTCGGTCTTAGACTGTCAACGTAACAACCTTAATATTTCATATAGTCATATATATGAATAAGATGCATTCAACACCACCGCAGATTGTCAAATTTTTGGAGCTATGATAAAAATTCCTCAAACATTTTGATCTTCTGGATTAGCCCTTATACAATAATAGTATCAGGCATTATATAGCAAGATATCTGGCATATAAAATGGACTATATATATCAATATACCATATATATGTATCTCAAAATATTCCATATATATATATATTTGGTTAATATACTGCAGTCAAATTATCTATTTGCAATACAACAAGAAACCAGATCTGTGTACAGCAAGATGAAAACAAACAGCTTTATTCTACAGTTCAGAAACTGATCCAACACTAACAAATATAAACAGCTCCATAGACAAAGATTAGTATATATGCTTCATTCTCACAAATGAATAGGAATGTAAACCAAAAGGAAAGAGAACGTTTTTAAAAAGATAAACGTACACACTTATATCTGCAGAGTGGGTCATAGGTTTCACTCCTGTCACTGACTTCAACTAGGGAATGTTCCAACCTCCAGAAGGTGGGCCAAGAATATCTGGAGTGAAGGTCGCGCACTTCATCTGAAGCGAAACCGCAAACTTTATCAGACAAAAGGTCAATGCCTTCATCCAAAGGTTGAATAAAAAAAAACTATACACCTGTTTTTATCAGACAAAAGGCCTCGCTCTATCAAATGAAAGGAGGAAGGATCCCCAAAAGGAACAGCCACCTGATCATCTATTACCATAATTTCAGCCTGCCTCCGTTCTGAGATCTCTGACTTAGGAGATAGAAATTATTTTAAATGACTTGAAGGTCAAGATGTTTCCCTCACCCAAAGTCTGAGTTTGTGAAATCTGTGCAAGAGGAGGTTCATCCGAGTCTCGTTGAAGGTTTTTGTCAGTTTGGTTTGTTCAGTACCAGCAGTTCAAGAAAAATACAAAGACGTACTGCAATTGCTGCATTCACCAATTTCAGTTACAAAGAAATAACTACCCTCCATGAAAGTTTTATTCCTCTCTCTCTATTCTCTCTCCCTCCCTGGTGGAGGCCCGATTAGTAAAAATAAAAAAGAAAGGAGTCAAATCAACAAATTTGATGAGAAAACAAACATAGTAGATAGCGCGCGAAAGGACACGGATTACCGTAGCTGAAAAAATATATTATAAAAAACTTTCCAAGGAACAGTAACAACTATGAAATATATAGCATCAATTTGTCTGAGATAGAGAGGCTGTGTCTGTGTGTGTGCTGTAGACTTCGCGGAAAGTGTGTGTGTGTTCTTGAGAATAAGACAACTTCAGCCAGAGAGAGAGCTCTGAAATACAGGAAGTGTCTTATCTGCGGAACTTTGAGACTGTTTAGAATTGAAATTTGTCGTAATAACTTCTCTTAACTTTCGTTAAACAACAAATGGAGAGAGTAACAAACTACAATTTGATTCGCGACCCATTAACCTCAAAATTCAGTAGGTCTTTCTTCTAAATAGAAGAGCTGGAGATTGAATCAACCACTAGGTCTTGAGAATAAGCGTCTAAATGTTTCGTTTTTTACTGGAAGGAAGGTGGTGAAGGATCTTGTGATTCTCGCCGGGCATATAAGAAAATTAAATTCATTGATACTTTAACCTTTTAACAACACTGTATCCGGATGCAACAAAATGTGGAGGCGTTCAACGTAGACATCGCCGAACTGTAACGTAATTCATAGAGAATGATGCCTCACTCCCCTGACCTAGAAACATATATTTTTTGGGGCAGGGAAAAAATTCACACAGAAGAGAATGCCTGTGGTAGATGTAGAAGCTCATGAATACACTAAAACCATGAAGTTACAAAATCTGTTCTCGTCCTGGTATAATGAAAATAACTATAATAAGTTCTCCGAATCACGGAGTCACATGAAGAATTTACCAGGAACAGTCCGAGTGATTTGTTGATAAGGGGCGAAAATATGGATGAAAGTTATAGAAGCCGGACAGCTTGGAGGGAGGTGACCAAGTGAACAGATGAAAAGCAAACGGCGTACACGACGGCAGTTAGAGGCAGGGACGATGCAATGAGCCAGTGATTTTCTACACTGCGTATGGCACTGTAGACTAAAGACAGCACGTTCCTACAGGGACGACGGCAACCCTTGAAGGAACACATTTCTTCCTCATGATTTTGCCAATTCATCCTCGAAAAACCTCTGTCTCAGACGACAAGCTAACTCATGACCAATCTTGAATCACTTTTCCTCATCTGTCAGTTGTAATGTAGAAATCATAACAAAATGAGAAATCTATAACTCCTGTCTTGAGAACACAGCCGATTGTGAAGCCAGCATATTATAATGAAGCAGATTTCTATTTATTTTCACCAACTTAAAACTTTTCGGCTCAGTCTGATGTCAACGGAGTTTCGGCCGTTCCTTAATATTAACGTTTTACGTTTCAAGAAAATATCTTGAAAAATAATAAGATAATTCACGCTTCTAAAAATGCTTCTATGAAACTGTTTTATGTCGTGACCAGAACGATTTTTCTTTTACCTATCCATGAGTTGAAAGAAAACGCTTTTTACTACAGACGGACGCACAACACCCGCAGAGCCAAACATCCCACAATGACTATTGTCATCAATGATTACCAGATACATCAGTTGACTAAGTATTGCTGTGACCACCTTGCTTACGCGTTCCCTAAATTTTAGTATTCGCTCCTTTAGCAGGCCTACAGTATGTATTACCCAATACTTTTTCTTACCCTACCCCTTACTTTCTTATAATCTGGGCTACACGGGGCATCCAGTTATGTTTTCCGGCTATTTTCCATAAGATAATATACACAAACACTACACAACTGCTTATGATCACAGATCACGTGTCTGGCTTTAAGATGTGAGACGATCAAGATAAACATATGAAGAAGGAGGCGAACTTTTTTCGCAGCCAAGTTGACCCACCAAAAGACACCTCACGGCGAGATCGAGACGCACAAAGAGAGAGAGAGAGAGAGAGAGAGAGAGAGAGAGAGAGAGAGAGAGAGAGATTATAAAGCATAATTAGCTTACGCTAACAAAACTAACTGGTTCATCTCAGCAGCATACAGAAAAAAAAAAGTGGACACCTCGTCAGTCAAGCTTTCTCTCCAAAGCCTTGCAATCCATTTCCTTATTTCCTCTGGAATCAACCAAGAATTTAAAAGCACTGAATGTGTGTGTGTGTGTTATGTATATATATATATATATATATATACATATATATTTGCTGAACAGCAACACCAAAATATCAAATGTCCCATATCAGTTTTATAGGTCTTTTATTCCTCACACTGAGGAACAGTCTCCTAATGATGTAGTGCAATTAGAACCTTGACGTTGTGATGTATTTATATATACTATATATATAAGTGTGGGCATTTTTTCAACTCTCACCTATATACAGTACGGGATGAGGCTACAAGCCCCAACGCTTTCTAGTCCACTACAACAGACTAAGATTTGCTGTTAACAGTTCAACACCAAAATGCATCAAATGTCCCATGTTGTTGTACTTCTCAGTTTTATAGGTCTTTTATTCCTCACACTGAGGAACAGTCTCCCTAAGGATGTAGTGCAATTAGAACCTTGACGTTCCAGCGATGATGCAATACTTTACTACCCTAAAAGAATCCGGACTCAGATAAGGTCTTTCTTTATTTTGAGACAAACTTTATACAAGCGTTAGGGCATTTTTTCAACTCTCACCTATTACAGTATTCGGGATGAGGCTACAAGCCCCAACGCTTTTCTAGTCCACTACAACAGACTAACTGACAAGTGCATGGTTAATTCCAGTTCTTATGAGAATCAAGGTAATAAAAAAGCAAGAAAAAACATTACTTAGGTCATAACAAAATGTAATGTACAAAATTCAACAACAGCTATATAATATAACACTAATATTGATAATTGCTCACCATGCCATAAGAAAACTAGATCGATATTTCGAAAGCGATTTAATAACTGAGATAGAGAGAGACAACTTCCCCGACTCAGCAATGACCCAATAGACAACAGAGAATTAGAGTGAATAAGAGAGAGATCAGATACACCCATTATCGACCTAAGATAGCCTTAGAGACCTTTTAAAAGTGCACTTTGGAACCCGAGAGCAACTGCACCCAGGCTGAGAGATGGGGACAGTAAATTTACTCATCCGGACTCAGGTAAGGTCTTTCTTTAGATATGTCGATGAGATGCAATTCCCGACTTTCTGACACTGAGTTATGCGTTACTTTCTCTCTCTCTCTCTCTCTCTGATTCTCTCTCTCTTCAGAAGGGATCTCTTTGTCTTTCTCTCTCTCTCGGCTGGTATGCTCTCTTCTCTCTTCTCTCTCTCAGGTTCACACACACATACACAAACATGCGCGCCTTTGCTTTCCACACACAGACCACACGGCGTGAGTCAGAAATTTATTTCTGTTCCACCGTGATTTGTGTTGATGTTATAACCATGAACATGAAACTATTGGGTCATTCTCGGGAACTTATTATGCAAACACACACACATGCAACCTTAAATATGAGTGGATAGCTTGCTTTCCACCAAATATCAGTCACACTTTACTAATCTTGATTGATTATGGCATCATAATACAGTATGTCTATTGGGTCATTGCTGAGTACATATAAATACAAGTTATAGGTAATATAGGTTATTCTTTTAGATATATATGCTTTCCACCTGAGAGACCTGGGTTCGATATATATATATATATATATATATATATATATATATATATATATATATATATATATATATATATATATATATATATATAATATATATATATATATATGTATGTATATATAATTTATATACATGCATAATGTATATACATATGTGTGTGTGTAAACCACAATAATGAGTGATGTTGGCTATATTTGCAGTTGTACCACAGTGAAGACGAGAGGACTGATACAGGACTGATACATAACGGTAGGAATTTGCAACATATATGCTTGACTGACAGTAGAAACGAACATACAGCCTGCTGGAAACCAAATGTACACACCTGACAGGTGGAAAAAGCAGGAAGGAGCAATAAACTAGATAGCGTCTGATGTCAGTACTCTTTACAAATCTATGCGGCCGGGCTCCCACCTTTCCTCTCGTCCCATGTTAACTCTTTTTCAAAATCTATACATTTTACATATTTCTTTTGAGAATGATGTTCGTGGTCTTAAAAAAGCTATTGATGCTGTCTCTTTCCAGTATATTAACGGAAAAAACTATATTTTTTGCACGGTCCACCTGTGGATATCTTATAAGTATTTTTAATTTCTGTTTTATTCTGTTTTCTTGGTTTTTCAGTCTAACCAATATAAAAGTTTTCACAGGACTTACATAGGACTGATATGCAAATTCTTTATTAGTGATTGTTTAATGCTCCGTTAACTTCAATGCTTTTTAGGTAAATGAGGAATATCTTTGATAATATTACTAATAAAAATTAATATTAATAAAAAAAAAAGGGCTTTTTGCGTTGCATGTTTTTATCTTATTACAAAGTCTTTTTTCCCCCGCTCTTATATGTAAGTCAAATACAAAACCAGGATATTTTAATTTTTTGCCTGTATTCCTAATTAAGTCTATTTCATCATCAATGTGCTCTGGGCGACACGTAAGTAATGCCCTTAAAAACATAGATGTGACGACTGATACCTTTAGTTGATACTTTGACCAGAATAAAAATGTACATAGGCAGAAATATTGGTAGGTTTTTTGTACACACTGATTTTAAACCCAACATATGCATAAGCAGAAATATTGGTAGGTTCTTTGTACACACTGATTTTAAACCCAACATATGCATAAGCAGAAATATTGGTAGGTTTTCTGTGCACACTGTATTAGAACCCAACATTGGATTAAACACAGTGAGGACAAAAACCCACTAATATTTCAGCCTATGTATATTTTCATTCCGGTCAAAGCAGTAAAGTAACCAGTTTTCACATCCATATTTTTAAGAACGTTACATATATATAGCCCAGCGGACTTTGATGATGAAATAGATATAATCAGGAATACAAGCAATAAATTAAGCGGCATAAAAGACTTTCTTACGGTAATAACAAAGAAACTTGTAACATAAAAAACAAAACGATTTGTACTACCATATAGTAAAAACTTCAAAGCCTTATCGAGTACACTTCTATGAAAGAAACCTTTTGCAAGTAGGCTATATGAATATCATTCAAAGCATTCATAAACTTGACCAATAAATTTCAAATGAAGTATGCAAAATATATTGATTCTAAAGAAGGTAGTTGACATGGGACGAGAACAAAGGTGTGAGCCCGCCCGGACTGATAAACAGATCTGTAAACAGAGCACTGACCTCAGGCGCTAACGAGTTTGCTGCTCCTCGCTCCTTTATCCCGCTTGTCAAGTGTGAGTGTTTTGATTTCCAGACATCTATATACTTGCCTGCACTGTCACTAACTTATATATTGGAAATTTCTATCACGCAGTATTGGTCTTCTCAATAATGTCCAAGACACCGATACCGGCCAGGATTGATACCCAGTGTTTCATTTTTTCTCTGTGGTATATCTGCATATATATATATATATATATATATATATATATATATATATATATATATATATATATATATATATGCTTAACTAAGACAGTCTAAGATAACGAGGTCTTCAACGTTTTACACTTTCTGTCATCTAGCCAGGCCCCAGCCTCCCCCGCCACTAACTCTTACCCCCATCTAAGCACTGAAGATGTAGGTACCTCGGTCTGAACTTGGGGTCAGTGCGTAACACTTCAATGCTCAAGGACTTGCTATCTCAACCTTTGTACATTACCGTCATTGTTGGCGGTATGTGTGCACTTGTCAATAATTCGTGGAGAAACAAGGGACTGCAATCAGGTTACCTCTGACAATCTGTATTAATTTCTAGCTCAAGAAGAACATACAAACTTCCCGTGTTTTCTTCAATAAGAGTCTAAAAGTCTCACTGACTGGTGATATATACTAATTATATAAACGAAGGTGAACTTTGCTATCTATAAACATCAAACAATTTTAAGGCATATTTAATAAAAGAGTTAACCATTTTTTCAGCAAAACAAATTGAGTGACTGCAGACAAAAAATTATTAGTGAGGGGCCCAAGTACTATGAGTGTCACTAGCCTTTGCTGTGTTTCTTAGGTTGTTCGCCGTAAATGTTGCTAGGAAAAACTATATCTTAACCCAGTCTTACCTAGTCTACAACATCTTGGTTGGGCTACCTTAACACAAATGTACCCTAAAACCAGTATATCTCTACCAAACCTTACCTAGCCTAGAACATATTGGTTTGACCGGGGGTTGTGTAGGACGCATTATGTACCCTGAAAACATGAACCAACATATTAACGTACCCTAATACAGTTTACTATTCCATGGTTTGATTGAAGGGCTTCTCTGACGCTAAATGTACCCTAAAAACAATACATCTTGATCTAACGTTACAAAGTCTGGAAACCTCGGCTGGACCTGGGAGCTTCTTCCACCATACCTCCAACAGTGACTCCAGCAAACATACATTGTTACCTCATCAAGCTAAGTAAACTGGTTGTTCATATATTTGTTTTCTAATTATACACTAAACTTTTATTTCATTCACATAAAGTGCCGCTGTAGTTGCGTCCTGCTTGATATTATTTACTGTATGGTTGACAAATTGATGACTGACGCTGTGTCCAAGTGATTATAGTGGCGTATGTGAATATGTTAGTTCAATTAACTGTAATAAGATGGCAAAAGAAGACTCTTTCTCTTCATAAGTCTCTCTCTCTCTCTCTCTCTCACCTCAGTCATAATGACCGCATGAGAAACCTTGTCATTCAACTCCACCAGCTTTGTGACAATCCGGAATCCTCGTCCATAAGGGGATCGTCTTAATGGCGCGCCATAATTAATGGATTAAGCAGAGGCCGGAGTTGATGTCCGAGAGAGAGAGAGAGAGAGAGAGAGAGAGAGAGAGAGAGAGAGAGAGAGAGAGAGAAAAAAAAAAAGAAGAGGTCGTGGCAATAATATTCATTATCAATCAGCTTTTTGCCACGAGAAGAGATGGGCAGGATTATCACTACCGGTACCATTATAACTGTTGCTCCTGTGGCTGTTACTCCCGATGTTGACGCCTAGGCAATGGGTGGGCAAAAATTTATATCAAGCTCCTAAAATTCATATTAGCTCCTAAAACTGTATCGAGGTTAAATTTCAATTGTAACTTCTACAATTGCAGCAATTACTCAAATCACAAGTACATTAAAACTTAATGTTTGGGGATTATGTAAATTTGCACAGCAAGAAAAACTGGATCAACTATCAAAAGGAAGACATGCATCAATGATAAGTAGCACGTTCTCTCTCTCTCTCTCTCTCTCTCTCTCTCTCTCTCTCTCTCTCTCTTCGAATACCCCAAGACCTTAGTTGACTGTCCAGTTTCCTTCGACCCTGAAGCCTGTCAAAACAACATCTACAAGTTTAAATCATTCAAAAGAACCTTTCCCAATCAGTTCCCCCTTGCGACTGGGCTCCCCGATCTCCCGCACTGAAAGACATTCTGGATTATTTATTGTTTTCATTTAATTTTTTCTTTACAAGTTAATAAAATGCATTATAAATTTGCATGTCATCGGTAATATTTTCCAAACTATTGAGAAATCTGGGCAAAAGCGAAAGATCTTCACAGGTAAACCTGAAATAGAAAATGGAGCAGTTGGACTATATAATACAAAATATAACCAAATATGCAACAGTTAAATGACATAAGATACCACAATATTGTAGCGATGGCGTGAGTAAGAGGCTGCGTCTACAAACTTACTAATTTATTCAAGTTGTCTTTGATTGAGCTGGCTTTATGCCAGCACTGGCTCTTGCTCATAGTGCAGCCCGTGAAGTATTCAAGACAACAAACAGACAGGCCAAGAGCTCTTGCGAGGGGAAACGTTGTGCCTGACAAGGGCGAACAAAATATAGAGATTAACACTCATTCAACTGTGTTTGTTTGAGAATGGAAAATGTTACATACTTCTATATAAAGTTACGGACAGAGTGCTGACACATATAGCTTGGAAAGCTGACATTGTATTGTTTCCTGTAGGAATGATACATTTGACTTGGCATGATTATGGACGATAGTATACATTAAAAAAAGTGTATGCTGTCGGCTGTGTTTCTTATACACGCGTGCTAGGCGTGTATGTCAGATGTTCGTTGTGAAGAGTGGATGCCCGCAGGGTATGAGTTCGGGCAGCCAGGTAAGATGGACGATCGTGCAGGTCCATGTGGGACCCTACAATATATTCCACAGAAAAATACTAATACTATCACAAGTATCATAACCATCTCTCATAAGACACAAATCCTTGTGAACGTTAAAAATAATGAATCCCATCTTGTTAAGCTTCAAGGAACAGAATGTGTGTGTGTGTGTGTGTGTGTGTGTGTGTGTGTGTGTGTGTGTGTGTGTGTGTGTGTGTGTGTGTGTGAGAGAGAGAGAGAGAGAGTGGTGGAGTAGTAACTGCAACCTGGAAATGAACAGATGTTCTTTAACAATTAATAAATAATAATCTAAATAAACTATATCATAGGATCCTGGCGTTTTTAAGTAGCATTACAGACCCCCTTGATCGTCCATGCAAATGCATCAGTAACACTACTAAGACAGCTTTATAATGGTTTTCCATTATGAGGAACGAAATCATTCCGGTACCGAACAGTGGGGAGTAGAAGCCCAATAAAACAATATGCGAATCCAGGGGCTCTGCAAGACAAGTAGCCCGCACTAACAACAACCGTTGCAAAGGTCGATGGAGGAGGTTTCATAAATAAATAGGCGTAGGCCTATGCAGATATGTGCATTATGTATTAACAGATATTTATAGCTGCCTGGATACAATAAGAATTTGAACAGACTATAGCGCCGCTTTTCGGATATGGTGTTAAAATATGCGAAACAGAGTGCAAATGAAGATCTTCGAGCACGATCAATCTCACGGGTACGTAGGGTAAACTATATATACTTATATAAATGTGAGGAAGAACGTATATAAAAAAAAACAAGTCAGTCTACTACGATATGTAATAAGTCAATTTGTGCATGTAGGGGTATACTTATGTATGGATGTGTGTATGTATGTACGTATATATGTGTATATATATATATATGTATATATATATATATACATATATATATATACACATATATACGTACAATATATATATATATATGCTACATGTTCCTCTGAAATAACCAAACACATTTCAGAAAAATATATATATAAAAAGGTCCACAACATCGCTGGAAAGATTGATTGACCTAACGCAGTCAAGTCGAAGTAAGAATAGACAAAAGGAGAAAAATCATAAACATGAACATACAACCATAGTTTATGTAATATTAAATAACCAGTTGGCATTAAAAACAGTGTTCCAAAACAAAGTAGCAACTGGCGTCTAAAAGTCAAAACGATATTATGACCATATTTAGTGATATTATGACCGTACTAAAAGAACTAATCTTTACATTGTGGTCTACTGACATGCATAACCATTTTATTGACATATTTACCTCTGTTCTTTAAAATCACGTTAGTAAGAGTCTAATCTATTATTGCATTGATGTATATTAAAATCGTCAAATTTTTAACAAGGAGAAATTCAACAAATCTTTGTTAAATGGCCGTTTTTGTGTGGCATTATACATACCGATTCAGGGTCATTTTATATTACATGTAGTGAAATTCAGCACTACTGTAATATCCTTTTTTAAGTGAAACTCTCTGGTCATTATTTCGTCTTTTACAGTTAATCGGCTAAACTATATGTATTTATTGCACATAAAGTATCTTACTTATAAAACGGGTTTTGTCGGTAATTCTCTTAATGGTCGTTACTGTCGTTCATGTCTGGTAAAGACAGAGGTCAATTTTTCTTCAAAAAACTCATCTCATTTGCTGATCATATGACTCTTACAGCAATTATTAACAGAACCTTATCATATATATATATATATATATCTGAAAAAC
>NC_089793.1:42654451-42656951 GCF_040412425.1 Macrobrachium rosenbergii | reverse complement strand
ATTCTTCGCTCAATATCAAGATATGAGAATACCGTTTTCAGGAAATGGACCCAAATCTTCTTCTCCAGTCCAGGGATCGATATCAGGACTTTCTAACTATTATTATTATTATTATTATTATTATTATTATTATTATTATTATTATTATTATTATTCAGAAGATGAAACATATTCATATGGAACTAGCCCACAAGGGCCACTGACTTGAAATTCAAGCTTCCAAATAATATGGTGTTCTTTTGAAAGATATTATTATTATTATTATTCAGAAGATGAACCCTATTATTATGATTATTATTGCTATTATTGTTTTTATTATTATTCCAATAGATGAAACCTATTCGCATGGAACAAGTACACAGGGGCCATTGACTTGAAATTTAAGCTTCCAACGAATGTTGGTTTCAACCTCCCACCGCAGACCCCACACTGCAGCAGCACTGATCATGATACAAAGCTAGTGATTTTTCATCGCCCTGGAGGAGACGCGAACCCGCGACATCTGAGTGGCATGCCACGACACTAACCAAAATACCAGAGGACCAGATGGAACAAACCCACAGGGACCAATGACTTGAAATTCAAGCTTCCAGAGAATACGGTGTTCATTAGAAATACGTAACAGAAGGTAATGGGAAATACAGAAAGAGATCACTTATTAAAAAATAAAAAAAAAAAACGCATTAAAAAATAAATAAAAATATAAGTAAAATATAAAATACAAGGAGAATTATTTTAGGGTAGTAATTCATTGCATCTTCGCTTGAACTTTTGAAGTCCCAATTGCACGACATCCTCAGGGAGACTGTTCCACATGAACCACAAAGTGAATGTGCGTGTGTGTGTGTGTGTGTGTGTGTGTATGCGTGTAGAAAGACGCGAAGTAAACAAGGGCAAAACAGACTGCTGGACTGAAAACGAAACCTTAATGGTTCTCCTCTAAGCTAGCCTAATTGATAGGCATATTTTTTCCTTTTTTTCTTTTTTTTTCAATTTTCGTCCCGAACCCAAACTAGTTGACAGAGTTGACCTGAGAGCGAATGATTAATGGCATGTCCTTAACGACAGGGATATTCGACCCAATTGTCCAACCAATTATGAAATATCTGATTGTTATCGTACCACCATCCAACTAGCGGGCATTGGGGGTATTATCGTCTAGGGGCATCCCATTATTTGTGAGGCTCATTTGCATTCAACCACTAGCATGTTTATTTTATGAAAGGAAGAAAAAATGGCGAGGACGAGTAAACGAGGAAGAAGGAAGACTAGAAGAAAAAGACAAGGGTTTGGAGTAAAAGGTAAATGAGGAAGAGGAGGAGGAACGGAAGAAGAACTGAGGAAAAGAGTGAGAGGGTATAAAAGATAGCTGAGGAAAAAAAAGGAGTGTAAGGAGTAATGGAAAGGAGGAGGAGGAAGAGGAATGAAGGCAAAGAAGAAAAGTGGAAGAAGTGATAGGAGATTCAAGGAATTTAGTTTGTTGGCTTCCCGGTCTCACTGTGTTATAATGCTGCCTTTACATGACTGCTGTAGTTTGTTACAAGTTTCGGGCAAGTTTTGGTTCTTTACACGGCAAAAGAATCAACCTTACGCTAGGCACCTTCTCTAGACCCGCCTCCATAACCCTCCACCACCTTGGGGCGAGCAAAGGATGGTAAAGAGAAGCAGAAGAGATGGAAGGAACTGGAAGAATTGAATTGAATATAAATTAGAATTAGTCCAAAGGCCAAGCACTGGGACCTATGAGGTCATTCAGCGCTAAAACGGAAATTGACAGTAACAGGTTTGAGAGGTGTAACAGGAGGAAAACCTCGCAGTTGCACTGTGAATCAACTGTTAGGAGAGGGGTGAGGAAGGTAAGATGGAAGAAAGAGCATTTGATCGGAGTTACAGTAAAAGGAACGAAAGGGGTTCTAGGGGCCGAAGGGACGCCTCAAAGAACCTTAAGTAATGCCTACAGTGCACCGCATGAGGTGCACTGACGGCATTATCCCCCCCCCAAAAAAAAAATAAACAAAAGGGAGAGAGGAGCAGAAGAAGGTGAAGAGGAAGCCGTAAAAGACGAATGAAGAGATCACTGAACGGGACGTTGGAACGGAGGAAAAAATAAAAGAAAACATATCTTCACGAATGCATTCGAGCGCCCACGGTAACTGGTGCTTGTACGTCTACTGTTTACGACTAACAACCAGAAAATTTTTTTAGACGAACAATGTACTCTCATATTCTCAGGCATAATCTTTTTCTTTGCGTTTTCGTTCTCCATCCTCTTTTTTCTGTGAATCCGCTAATCACTGGTTTAGATACAGATTTGTACCAAAGAGTAATGCAGGAAGGTGCGTTCTGCCATCAAAGTATGCAAGTAATTTTCGGTAATGATCAGCATGTTCTTACTGCCTCTTTTTTCTTATCGACGTCAATAAGCGTCCAAAGTTATTGAAGCGAAATCTTAATCAAGCGCTACAAGAAGAAACTGTCATATCACTGCATCACCATACAC
>NC_089793.1:42634451-42651951 GCF_040412425.1 Macrobrachium rosenbergii | reverse complement strand
ATATATATATATATATATATATATATATGTATATATAATATATACATATATATATATACTGTATATATATTTATAATGATGCGGGTTTCGTGAAGGTACGGAATATTCCTATGTTGATCCTGTCTTAGGTTCCCGTCACTTTTGACAGCTGAGGTACATTATTGCTGTTATATAGCAATAGAGCTTGCAACTGCAAAATGTTTTTACTCAGTCCATGCAGCATACAAGAATTTACGAGACTTACTTAACAATCTCCGAACAAGGAAAAATTCCAGTACTGAAATTTTTAAAGAGATGTAGGTAAAGACAGCAAAGTATTACGAATCTTCTCAAGCTATACCCATGAATGAGGTCTGACAATATATTTGGGTAAATTCTTCCTCTGGGGAAGGATCCAGCTCCTGGCATTCTTGAGCATAACTAAATACGATAACTATCCATTTGGTATCATCAACTTTTTTAGCTGTGACAGCATACTGAAAAATATGGACAAGAAGGCAGACGAGGCAGACATCAACGCCAGAGCATTATTCAACCCACATTTTATCATTTAGGACGCTTAGGCTAGATGCATTATCCAAAATCTGCTTTAAAATTGAGTATCATGGAATGAAAGGTGACCTACCTGACAGATATGGCACAAACAGGTTTCGCGAAGGTCTTTAAATGCAGGCAAATAAAATATTGCAAATATACCGGTAGCCTAATTTCATTCGTATTTACTTGCTAAATCATAATATAGGCAATATGGTTAAAGTAACACCGGTACATCATCTTTCTGGAAAATAAAAGATCAAAATGTAAACGAAACATTAAACAGTGTAAATACATGCATATATAAATATTAAAGCTAAAATAACCTTACCTGTAAAATATATGAAGAAACCGGAACCGAAGGGTTTCTTGATATGGCATAGGCTAACCTTGATTCAGTAACATTTCAACGAACTGCACATGACATCTTGAATTTTTCATAACTTTGTATAAACCTTCCTTTCATGAATCTGACGAAGTTTGGGGAATATGATCTCTCAAAGGAGAGTTTGCTGTAATGGCCTCAAAACACAACTGGTGAATCAATGAAACACAAGGAATAACACAAAAAAAGGTATCTGCTAAGTTTTGTAGAAAATTATCACTACAGCTTCATAATTTGAAGGCTTCGCCATGTGAATGTTGGGTAATGTGTAACCATTTAACACGGAAAAGTTGGGCTTGGGCCTATATGGTACCGAGACATGGTGGTCACTCTTACAAGTAATCTAATCCATGCAATAATGATGAAAGTTTATCTTTGCCTTACATCTTTATCAAGATATATATATGCCCTTACTTCCATGAAACCAGACACAGAGGCAAGAAAAAGGGACGTTCCACGTCAATGCATGCTACAACTGCAACTCCAGGTCGGTACTGAGTCATGTGAAAGATTAAATTTTAGGCCTATACTATCCTGGCTGTGCTCCGAAGTCGTCACGAGGTTTGTTTGCTCACTAGAACACTGTTGGAAAATTACGCTAAAGCAACGATAACGTACACTGATCACAAACACAGATTTGCATAATGAAGAAACAAACATCAGAATAACCGTAGTTATTCACCGAGCATTCGTCACAAAGAACTAGCAGAAAACGTTACCGAACGCCGAAGATGCCGTGTCGACAATGGTTTGTTATCCGTCCTGGGAAACGAAAAAGGGAATGTTGCCACATTTTACACAAAATTATTTTTCTTGGGGGTTGACGGTAAGAGAATTTGCTTCAGATGAAAGTAATCACGATTATTAACACTAACAGCAGTATTCTGCGCAGTGTACTACAAAAATGTCCTTTACTTAAGAACTGAAGAGGGGGAAAAATATAAAACCAAATGGAAACCTCACGCGCGTTTCTGAAAATTGGCGGTTTCCATCAGAAACTTCTAGGACACCACAGCTTGGTTAGAAACACTTTCAGTGCCACTGGTTGTTACGGCTCTTGGTGTTCTTGTGGTTCTTACTGTGAAATTATTATTTTCCCTACTGTGTCAGTGCAAAGATACGTTATCCACTTAAGTAAAAGGAACATCATTTATGACGACTTTTCTGTTGGTGTTTGAAACACCACTTATGTGCTCCAGGAACTGCCGGTAGGTAGCATGTGTAAAAACTTCTCCTTCACTCTATTAGTTTGAACCTATTAGTGCAAATTCGCATTGAACGTTATTAAGATAGTACTTTAACACTTAAACAAAGCTTAAAGCGCATTAATGTCTTTCCCATATGACAGCACTAGTCTAGATCATGTATGCTGTGTGTAGGCCTAGCACGGAAAAGTTGAAATACTAGAGTAGGCTGGTGTCTAAAGTTGTAGGCCTAAAATAACTTCTTGGATAATCCAGTTAGCATTGTTTATTTATGAACTTACTGAGGTCCCATTCGAAGTACTGCTATTTATCCGATATAATTGTAAAAGTTCAAATACGGCAGCAGTCATCTTATGTAAATTTTAAGTGTTCGGCCTAACTGCATGTACGGTAACTGAACGAGGAACTGAACTGAATGAGCCTGCGCCTAGCGTGCTTGCTCTATGGCCGTTTCTGATACACTCAAGTTTCATTGACTGTCATAGGGCAAAATTTTAATTTTTTTCTCACATACACATACATACACAGTGACGAATGCCACTCGTTGTTCGACTGGCGAGTTTTACAACCATTATTAGTTGGTTGGTTAAGCCGGCCATGTGTCTTAACGTGCCCTTGCCTAAAGGAGGTCCGTAGGTGTAGAAGTTGAAGAAGGGCTTACTAAGAGGAAATTCTGAACTATGCACAATCAACAGACATGACACTGTTCACTACGGTTATGGCAGACGCCTTCGGAACATCAGACTTGAGCATTCGGGGGGAAAGGGTCCCCCTAGCAACCTCGTATGACAAATATTTGTTGAGAATCGAGAGGATAGCACCTTTGGAACCACTCCCATCAAGGGAAGAAGGAAATTCAGAATTGTCGAAAAACGGAAATCTTCATTTCGACGAAGAAACTTTCACACTTCTAATCAGGTGTAGAAGTGGCGTCCTCATCTCATGGTGTGGACAAAAATTTTGACAACCTGAGTAGAATTGATAATAACATTTAATCACTGTTAATTACATATATAAAATTAGCGTAAAAAGAAAATTGTTTACAACATCTACAAAAGTAATATAATGTGAAAAATAGTTAGGTTGACAGTTGACAGTGGAAGTCAAACAATACTGTAGCTAACAGTGGTAAAAGTTCGACGGAGTGGGGAAATTGTTGAGTTGGGGAGAATTCTCAGTGGAGGGCACTTGGGAAGGGAGGGTAACAGGGGTGTGGAAATCCAGCAACTCTGGAAGGTTTGTAGCAAGCATAACCCATGAATGTGACTGTGACTAGTGTTGATTTTTCTCTGGTGTGGAATGGCATGGAATATAGAGTTTAGGCCAAAGATCAAGTGCTGGGACCTATGAGGTCATTCAGCGCAGGAAGGGAAATTGAGAGTAAAAGGTTACAAAGATATAACAGGAGGACAACCTCGCAGTTGCACTATGAAATAATTGTTAGGAGAGGGTGGATAGCAAGTTGGAAGAAAGATAATATGAATAGAGGTACAGTAAAAGGAATGAAAGGGGTTGCAGCTAGGGGCCGAAGGGACGCTGCGAAGAACCTTTAGCAATACCTACAGTGCACCCAGTGAGGTGCACTGACGGCACTACTCCGCTACGGGGTTCTCTGGCGTCACCCATGTTAAGGAAACCGGGTAGTTTTGATTATATGTATATATATATATATATATATATATATATATATATATATATATATATATATATATATATATATATATATATATATATATATATATAATGTAATGTGTTGTGTATGGATATAATGGCAACCATTTTATTCATTGTACAGTACCGCTCACCTCTTTATCTTTCGAGTTCTTTGTCTCCGTTTACTGACCAGATTCGAAGTTATGTAATTTTTTTGCTGTTGAATAAATAAAGACGGGAAATTATTTGCCATGATTTAGCGGAATTTCTAACATGTAACGTGTTGCAGGTGGTAGGCACGTATGTCAAAATTATAGTGATTATCATTATTTACTTTTTACTCATGATAGTGACTTTACATTAAGAAAAACGCTATCTTAGTGATCATTTGTAATCGTAGTAACATTTACAACTTGTGTATTGCCTATTTCTGGTAGCTGTGTTTGCATAGGGCTTCTTAAATCGACTACCTACCCCCACCTCCTCATAATCACCGCTAAGTGAGGATACCCCTATCATTTCCTGAGACCACCGCTTATGAAGACAAGTTTTGGGAAAACTAGTCCCAGAACAAGGTTTTTATTTATTTTTTTTTTTGCAACTTGATTATAAAACGTGTTGCTTTAAAGTAGGTATAATTGTTATTACTACTTGATGATCTAAATATCCTAGCCGTTTTAAGTTGAAGAGTGGATAAATTATAACGTGATAAATTTTGTACGATGCTAGTTACGTTCAGATATTTCCATTCCACGTGAGGTTTTTATATAAATGATTTTATAGGAAGGTTAGGCCTATATTCAAGCTGTACTAATGTTAACAAGACCAACAAAATAAACGATTTCGTTAATTCAAATGCCAATTTAATTTCGAAGAAATGCTAAGCCAGCACATCCGGACGCTCTTGATTGGAAATGAGGAAAGATGAGTTAATGGATACACTTCGCTGTTGGAATATTTATATTTATAGCCCTCTCCCCTCCCACACACACACGCGATATATATATATATATATATATATATATATATATATATATATATATATATATATATATATATATATATATAAAGCTCTTCGTTGGGAGTCGGTAGAACTGTGGACTACTATGACTCGCTAGCCTGAGTTCGAGTCTCCGGCCGGCTGATGAAGAGTTAGAAATTTATTTCTGGTGATAGAAATTCATTTCTCGCTATAATGTGGTTCGGATTCCACAATTAGCTGTAGGTCTGGTTAAACTAAGGTATAATTATATATATATATATATATATATATATATATATATGTGTGTGTGTGTGTGTGTGTGTGTTGTGTTTTAGCGTAGGCACCAGAAGACTTGAAGACCGACTTTAGGTCAACAAAGCGATAGTTTTTTTTTTTTTTATAAAGGGGGACCATGGGTCTACCATTCCCTTGTATATTTGCGTCTGTGTGCACGCGAGCACGCTGGTAAACGGCATTTCATAGCTAGGGCTTTATTTATTCCCTAAACAACAGGACGGGCAGCTCAAATCAAACTTGATCAGCATGAGAGAGTTGTGGGAATAGGTGGTTCTTTGTAACTGATGGTACACCTTTTTTGAGGAAAAGAACTAGGCCGAGGTTTAACGAAGAATATGAATTGTGCTTACAAGAAATTTAAAAGTTATAATCTTTTCACAGAAATATTTTGCGTTGGTCATTTCAGTCACTCATGCATCAAATTACCAAATAACTGAAAAGAGAATTTTTTTTCCGATAATTACAGGGGTTGCAGTACTTCCTTCATTCTCATAATTTTTTCATATGTTTTTTTACGGTAAATACGTATTTGGTGAGCTCAAATATCACGTCAGTTATAATCACCAATAGTGTTTTGTACTACAGTGCTTTGTATGAAACTTCCTTACTTCTAAACGGCATTAGTCAGTAAATTTCCTGATTAATCATCAGAAGCAGTGACCTAATAATAAGTCACGTTTCCTTCCAAATTTTAAAAGGAAATACTGTAGTGTGGGTCAACCTTCCTCGTTACCATTTTCACCTTTGACATTAGCTGTGGATGACAAACTTATTGTGTTTTGTAAATACAAATGACAGAGCTACGAAATTTCCAGCAAACATTATGTGCATGTTAGAAATTTACTTTTAGACCGAGTGAGAAATTTATATTGTTATCGGATTTTGGAGAGAACATGTTAAACGGCAATGAAAATCAAGCTCACAGTAAATAGTCGATAACAAAAATATCTTTCTCTTTGTAATTGTATTATTATTCACAGTAACACCGTTTTGATAATTAGGATTAGCTCTTGGAACATTTTCTTTTCGTAGATTTCCCCTTCCCCCCAAAAAATAACCCACATATATACTGTATATATACTGTATATTATGTATATGTACACACACATATCATGGCTACGATTCACAACAGTTGACTGATTCCCAGGAATATAATTCATTGCTTAGGTCACCAGCACAACACCGGATATTTCTGGAAAGCCGCCTAAGTCGCTTTTTCCAGGACCTGGTGTTGTTATCGAGACTTTAGTTCGTTAATCAACGAGACTTTTAATGAGACGAAAGCATCCTTCATAAAATACAGTGATTCATATAACAGATGTGATGAGGTTCATCAGTTAATTGAGGAGAGAAAGCTTCCAACCTTAACCTGTTCTCGAGTAAATGAAGCGATTAGCTGACGGTCTCATCAAATCAAGCTTCTGTAGTTGCTGTTGTTGTTGTTGTTGTTGTTGTTGTTACCGGTGTATTATGATATTGCATTTTGGCAGGCCGAGTTCTAAACGCAAAATGCACAATAAAATCTATCGATGAGTGGCGTTTGATGTCCGAGGAAGTGTTTAACGGAATTTACGACCGGTAAGGGAGGCCGTCCGACCGCTTTTAAATGTTTTGGAAATGTCTTGGCCCTGAGCGGATTCATTAGGGGCCAAACAGACTATACCCGACGATGTTAGCAGCCTTTAAAAACGGCGGGAGGGAAAACAAGGGTCCGTTCTTGCTGCTGCTGGTGCTGCTGCTGTTGATAATGATGATGATGATGATGATGGTGATGATCCACGCAAAAACTGGCATTGCAATCGGGTAACCGTTTGGGGGTGTGCCTTCCCCTCGCCGTAACCCGCCTCTCTCAACCCCAGCCCCTCTTCAACGCGACCCCCTTTCATCCAAAAAGAGATTATAGATATGCACTGCAGCAGCAGCGGTGGACGGTTACTCATTAACCAATCGGATTTCATGAACGCGAAGACGTCGCAACTAGAAGGACCTCTCATTGGTCTATTATGTTGCTCACCAGGAGCAGTCGTAGTGTCGGAAAGGTCTCCAGTCCCTTCTTTTTTTCTTCTATTTAACTCCTCTTCCTACACCTACCCTCCCCCGCTCTTCCTCCGCCTCCTCCAGGGGTCGACGAAAAGGTTTTGCTGTTGTGAATGCATCTCCTGGGTCGTCTTATTCCATTTTGGATCATGGATTACCAGCATCTGAGAACGAAAGTTGTAAAACATTTGTGTATTTTATGGCGTGCAAGGAACAAGTGCACCGCCTATCAGGGCGAGTTCCCGCTACCATTCAAAATTTGCTCTCTCTCTCTCTCTCTCTCTCTCTCTCTCTCTCTCTCTCTCTCTCTCTCTCTCTTGATAGGTTGCATGATCAAGAAGCTACGAAGGGAGGAGGAGTAAGAGGAAGAGTCGTTGTGTGGGAACTTGTTTTTCGGACGCTCCATTTAGCATATGCGATCAGAACGAAGAGTCCCGAAGACAACTAAAAAAAAAAAAAAAAAGCGCGCCAGCCCCACGGGACACAATTATACCAAATTATCTGATGGTGGAAGCAGTGCTAAGCGATTTAACAGGAGGGAAAAAGTGCAGGGTTTATCTCCCTTCCTACCGTGTCCCCTCCCCACCCTCCCCCCTCCCTCCCTAGGCATGCAGCTCTCAAACTCGTTATTTGGTGTTCATGTTTTAGCAACACCAAATTATGCCTCGTCTTTTGCCAGAGTGAATAATCCACCGGTGATTAAAGCCATGCTGCTTTATGGGCTGCAGTTTTTAAACGCGGCTGTATAATGTCTTCTGTAATTGTTTGAGACCTAATCTGCAAGTGCTCTCTCTCTCTCTCTCTCTCTCTCTCTCTCTCTCTCTCTCTCTCTCTCTCTCTCATGCATTCCTTATACACATGACAGATTTTAGGTGTTGATAATGAATAAATTCTCTCTCTCTCTCTCTCTCTCTGTCTCTCTCTCTCTCTCACTTATATAGTTTTCTTATGGTCTTGTCCATTAAAGCTACATCTAAGGTCTGAAATAAATGTGAAGGAAAAAAGGAAGAAGAAGATTTAAGTGTTAACTCCTGTATGATATCGTCTGGAAATTATTAGACTACCTGGAAATTAATTTATTAGGGAACGAAACGTTCAATTCATAAAATGTAGTCATATTCTGTAAAGCTTTTCAAGTCGTAAAAAAAAAATTGAAAAACAAGTTTTATAACGGTTCTGTGTTGAATCTCAAGTGACGAGACAATGGAGACTCGTGCGTTCAATTGCAATCGATAAAAAAAAAAGCCTTCATGAGCAAGTACCTACGCCAAATCTTTTTCTGCTCTTTGCCAAGTTATTGAAATGCCGCGGCCGTGGCGAAGTTCCTTGCATCGTGTAGTGCTGACTTGCTCTCCTCATTAGCTGAATGACGTGGGTTCGATCCCTTGCGAGTATGGAGCGGTATAGATGAGTTTCGTTAAATCCTTGTGTGCCTTTCTTGACCGAGACGGTGAATTATGTCACTGACAATTAGTTGACTGCCGTGGGTTGGTACCATCAGACTTTCAGATTTTTCCGCAGAAATAATTTTTCAATATTCATTTGCAATACCACATTTTATTTTAATTTTACCATATTTATTACCTCATACCCTCGAAGAGAGCTGAAATTTTGAGCATGATAACCATAAACAATGCAAAAATTAGCAATGCCCTTTGGATTATGCAATGAGGTCCCATTTCTCTCGCGGGATGGTAGGAAATTGTTAGGGCGCAGGAGTTTGTCAAGAATCCCGTATCCTCCCAGTGGGCTCAGGTTGCTACCTCAAGACCCTTTTTTTTTAAATTCAATTTTATCCTGCGATCTGTCACTTCTATCTGGGATTTGGAATTCTCTCTTTCATCTTACTTTCCACCCTCTCCTAACAACTGACGCATATTGCAACCGCAAGGTTTTCCTCCTGTTACACCTTTCAAACTTTTTACTGTCAATTTCCGTTTCAGCGCTGAATGGCCTCATAGTTCCCAGTGCTTGGCCTTCGGCCTAATTTCCATATTCTATGTATTTCTATCTATCCGGGCTTTTGCATTCCCGATTCTTTTTATAACCGTTCGTATTTTAAAATGCAGGTTTGTCTGCCTCTTGGGGTATGAGTTGCCCGTCACTTTGGCTCGACCCTTAGGAAAAAGTGGTCAGTTTATCCTTTCGAAGCTTACTCAGTTTCTGTCTACACAGAAACCTCTCAAATATTATTAGGGTAGTGTGTGTAGGTCCAATAACCTCATCCCATAAATATACTTCATAAAAATCTGCAAGTTAGCACTTTCCGGAGTCAAGAGAAAATACGCATAGATGAAACTGATGATGCTAATATTAATACTTGTAAACTCAGCCCTTTCAAAATATCTGCCAAAAGAATGGTAGTGAGGCAAGTGGTTGACATGACAACGACATTGGATGATGATGATTAGGCAGCAGAGTTCCTGCTTGCACTCCAGGAGGGGGTCATCAACCTAATTAATTATTACAAGTCATTAGTAATCTCTATAGTGTTTTCAATAGGAATCTAATTAAATATAGCCGCGGGGTATGGAGTGCTGGTCTTCATTACGACGTTCAATGTTCCTGTTGTACCTTCAGGTCGCTCGTTGTGTGTTTGCGCCTTTGTTGGTTCATTTGCGCAGTGATAGGAACAGCATTAGAGTTATTATTGTTTTTCCTATTTGTTCATTTGTTTCGGGAATCTGTCAGCGATATTTTATAAGCACCAATGATAGTGCAATATAGACAGTATAGACAGTCTCATTAGATCATCGTAATCTGCTATAGAGAGAGAGAGAGATTCAGCGTTATTAGTATGTTATTGTCTTATTTTACTGATTAGTATTTCATTGATCTGGGTAATATTTTGTTGACTAGTATTTTATTGATCTTGGTCATATTTTATTGATTATCATTTTATTGATCTGGGTAATATTGTATTGATTAGTATTTTATTGATTTGGGTAACAGCCGACAGTGGTATACAGTATACGATAGCTGTTCATAAATCACATTCTTGTTCTTTCTCTCTCTCTCTCTCTCTCTCTCTCTCTCTCTCTCTCTCTCTCTCTCTCTGATAGGGAAGAGAGAGATAGGAAGAGAGAGAGAATGTTTTGCAAAGTGAGGTAATTTTTCGAATAATATCTTTCATTTCTATGCAGTAAAAACAGTCGATTTCCTATTACTGTTGTTTTTTCCTGTTTCTCTTGAACTAGATAATCATCTTATGAAGTACCTCGTCAAAATTTTATAATTAAATATAGAAAAACCAGCAAGCAACCACATTTCCATACGGACTTTATTATAAGATGCTTACTTTTGCAGCAACAGGTACTACTAGTACTACTATGACTACTACTGTTGTCGTTGTCTGGGTCACTATTCATTCCTCTTTTAATTGCCGATTTTTAATTAAAAAAAACTGACACTAATATATCATCTATCCTAAAATCTTGTCAGTCGTCATTAGTCTCTTTTTCTCTCTTCTTTCTCATCTACATTAGGATTTCTGCATAGGTCAGCAATGGTATCGCATTTGGAATCCTTGGTATTTGATGTACTCCGCAGAAGGGTACTTCGTTTTCCACGTTCATCAGAAGGTTCGCTGTTCCCGGCTTCTACTGAAACATGGTTCTTTGTACGTAAACACGCAGCACAAAATAGAAGTCATTGGAGGGCAGCCTTTATGCAACGACCGACGGCGTGGCCACAATCTCGCTCAGGCCCGATTAGAAAGAGAGAAATGATGGATCGATGAAAGAAGGCCTCCTAAAAGAATTCATGCTAAAGGCCTTGGGAAAACAGAAGATGCTGTGAGAAGTGACTGACTGACGTGTTTTTTTTTTTCTTTTCAGCAGACTGAAACGAGCGAGTGACTTTTGATTTAGTAGCTAGTTAACATGAAATAAATTCATGATATTTTGTGAGTGTTTAAACATTCTGTTTATTTTTACTTTTCAACCTTCATCCCATGCAAAAATTCGCTGTTTCACTCTCATCATCCCATGCGAAAATTCGCTGTTTCATTCTCATGGAATAAAATACGTATAGGTACCGTATTTCTGCCCCTTTATTTTCTGAAGTAAGGAGTGTTTCTTCATTTGAGATATTTCTTGGAGTCTGTTATTGTAGGAAAGCAATCAAGATGTTTCCTCTTCCTCCCTTTCTCCTTTTCAGTCGACTATGATTTGCTTGGCTTTTATGTAAGCATATCGTCGTTATCCTTACAAGTTCCGCTGTAACTAGCCGTTCATTCAGGAATATGAAAAACGGCGGTAAACAACGTTGGAAGAGAACGCATGGAGAGTTCGAAATAACAAATCTTGAAAAGTGTTCATATTTCTGTACTGAAGAACTTAGCTATCTGAGAGTGACGATTTTTATTATATGGACTAGCAAGAAGAAGTCAGTAACTGTAATTACAAATGATATCCTTAAAAAAAATGCTTGCAACAGTATGGCGCCATTCCCTGCGAACAGCAATGAAGCAAAGCCATTTCACCCGGAAGGCGAAATCCATCGACACCTTTATTTGTGCGCTGCCCTCGCAAGCAATTTCCCGAGCTCCCATATTCGCGACGCGTCTTTCATTTGTTTCCACTTGTATATTCCGGAAAGCTTAAGATTCCCCTCCGATTGAACGCCTCGCCAGTCGCACACTGGCCATCATGTGCCTTTTATCAATTATTCTGCCTCGGCGTTCCCTTCTTCTTCTTCGTCCTCGTCCTCGTCCTCCTCCTCGTGGTGGCCTCGCTTCTTCTTTTGTTTGCCTTGCTGCCTTTAGTTATTGTTTTTGTTATGTTGTTGTTGCCTTTTACTTCTTTATATTTTATTTGCTGGCTTACCTTTAGTTGTGTCTGACTGATAACGGAAAAGGGGGAAGCGCTTTCATCTGTTATTTTACTCCGCGTCTTGTAAAGTATTGGATGTTAATTGATACGGGAGATATATACGTATACATGTATATATATACTGTATATACATATGTATATATATATATATATATATATATATATATATATATATATATATTGTAAATGTTTATATATTTGTTCACCAGGTGTTCTATGGGATAAGGAGTCTCTCCCAATGCCCTTATGCACCCTGGCTGCGGTCCACCATAGATGACCAACTACCAGGTTCATAATTCACTGTTTACGTCAGCAAAGGTGCAATGGAATTTAACGAAACGTGCGTAAAATAGCATTTCGTTTGGGTCATTTGGAGTGAAAAGCTAAAATGAGCTGATAAGAACGGCTCAATTTACTCTTATGAAAAGGGTAACGCGAAGTGACGTCACATTACATTCCATAGTTAGACAATGTTGGTATGATTCATTGTTTGTTTGACAGTCTTTAATGTGTGCAGTGCAATTTCATGCATTTCTTATAATGTCTTTATTTCAGCTCTTGAGCATCTATGCAGGTGTGTATGTATACGTGCGATTATTTGTGTGTGTACGATGGTACGTTTGTGATTCAGTGCAGATGTGTAATTGCAAATCTAATAGAGAGTGATTTTACGTGTTGTACTTTTTAATTGATTGTCGTAAGGATATCAATACCTTCAATGTTGTTTTGTAGGTGACTTGGTATTGTTTTTTTTTATTGCCATGCTTTAATTCTCTTCATATTTTTTTACTTATTTGTATTCCTGATTATTTATGTATATGGCTTATGCTGACATAAAGTTTATTATTATTATTATTATTATTATTATTATTATTATTATTATTATTATTATTATTATTATTATTATTATTATTATCCCCGTCCCCCTGCCAACCCCATTTTTCAGCACTTCAGACCCTGTCCCTTTTTTTTTTTTTTTTTTTTTTTTTTTTTGAGGAAGGTTTGTTGTTACAACTATAACATCATTAGGCCGTCGAGGAGTTCTTTTATTTGCTGTGTCTTTGCCTTAGTTATCCTGATGCTGATAACGCTGAATGACAATTATTCCGTTTATCTTGTTCCAACTGTGGAATGTTCCCTTAATTTTTATCTCCATTTTCCCTTAATTTCTATCAGGCTTTCCTAACAGTTATGAAGGAAGGATGGTTAAGGAAGGAAAGATTTTTTTTAGTAATATCTCCATTGAACAAAATGTTCAGATTTTGTTTAAATGAAACATGCATTTTGCCTGTGTGTCCAGACTTCAGGGACACCCTGTACAACCTCCTGGGTAAGGATAAAGCCGTTTGTTCTTAGATTAAACAGGCCTTATGCCAGCGCTGCTGCCGGCTTTTATGTTATGCAGCATTATTTTTCCTTTTGTATGGTTATCATTTGGATTTGTCTCCCCTCCCTCCTCCCCTGTTCACTAGTTCATTTTTTCTTCATATGCTAAACTCTTTAACCACTTACCAGTATACATCTCTGTTTCTCTCTCTAGGTCGACCTCCTTCCTTTTTTTTTTTCGCCCTCCGGATACTCTCATATCTTTCTCCCTCTTCCTTTTCTTCATTTCACCTTACTCCTTCATATCATTAAAAATTCTCCCATTTCACTTTCCAGATCTCAAAATGGGCTTGAGCAACTGGGCGAAGCTTCTACGGTGACGATCTTTACAGTTAAAAAGGTGAGCCTTGATATACTACTATGTATAAATTACCTTTGGGTAGTGCGCTTTCAATCACACTCAGTGTCATTGGCTTGTTAGGAATGTTTCCAAGTTCTACAACACTTTTGAAAAGACAGCCGTTATCTTGGTAGTTGCATTGCCAAATGTTTCGTAATCAGTTGAAATTCCCCCCCAAATTCCACATAATTCTTGATCAAAATACCCAGAGCCCCTAGTGGCTCCATACACCCACAAACAAGGCTTTCACTGCTCCACGTCAAACTACTTTACGTGAAACAACTACACATTAATACTACGTTCTGCTTTAACTACCACTTACAACTTTTACAATGTCCTGTTTGTGCGCAACGGACACTCTAGTAATTCGAACCCTCTTTATTTTAATTGCACTGCCCTTTTACTACTTTTAGAATTCCATGTATGATGCTGTTTCACCAGTTTTAAAAATTTAACACGGGCAGTTTCACCAGTTTTGCGATTTGCATGGTGTGATTTCAACGATTTTGCAACTTCACATCAACTTTGTTGTTTCGCTAATTTTCTCCAAATTTGGGAGTTTACAAAGTGTGCAGTTTGACCATGGCTCACCTTCAGTCGTTTTTACATATGAAACGTCGTTCAGTTTCACATAAGGTGCAGATCTGCACAATTTCCCGTTTTAAATAACTTTCTTCAAAATTTTAACATTTAAGATAGTGGAATTTTCCAGTTTTGCAATTTCACTTGTTGCAGGTTCCTAATTTTAGCAATTTTATTACTTTTATGCGCACATTGGTATATTTTGCCGTTTAGCACGGAGTGCAGTTTCTCCGGTTTTGCCATTTTTCCTATGCTGCATTCTACCCTACTTTGCAGTTTTGCACGTTTTAGTTTTGCCAATTCGACCATCTCGCCAAATTTCGCAACTGGTACAACTGCGCAACTTTTGCCGTTTCACTTATGGTGCAGCTTTGCTCTGGAAGATTTTCTCTGATGTTTTATGTGATAAAATTTCCTTCATTAAAGGTGGCCCTAAGAACAGAATGCCGTGTGATTGACAGTTACGTCACTTATCGCTTACCTAATTCTCCTATTAAGCGGCTGCGTTGCCTTTTCGGGCTTTTATTGGCCCTGGAAGAATAAGATATCGATAGCAGATTAGGATTTGCTCCGGAGATAAGCTCATTTGATAAGGTCAACAAGATGGACCAGCGGATTTGTGTAAGCAACGGAATAGAGTAGGGAGGCTTGGTTATTATTATTATTATTATTATTATTATTATTATTATTAATGTAAATGTGTCAGCATCAGAGGGCTATGGTATCTGAAGTAAAACAATAATAGTGGAAAGGAATTTTCATTTTTTAGACCTGAATATTGTTCACGAAAATGTTGATTTCATTATGCAAATCATTAATGTCATTCATCATCCACGCCATGGAACGCATATACACACACATATACTTCTATAATACATATATATGTGTGTGTCTGCGTGTGTGTATATATATATATATAGCTGAGAAGGTAGGTGGCTGCTATCAACCGAGGCAAACAGGACCAAGGGCAGAGGAAGACGTCCATAATAACGGCATACCTTTATTTGTGCTTATGTTTCAAGACATCTGTCTCATTATCAAAGCTGGAATAAGTAAAATATAAATATAAAAAATCAGACTCATACTTAAAATTACAATCAAATTATAAAAAAGAAAAAAATTATACAAAAGAAAGACAAAATTAAGAAGACCGTTACCGTTTGTACGGAGTATAAAAGTAGAGTGACATAAACAAAGAATTCCAGGTCGGGGTAAACTCACGTCAGGTACAGAGTTGTTGAGGTAGTTTGGTTTTTTATACTCCGTACAAACGGTAACGGTCTTCTTAATTTTGTCTTTCTTTTGTATAACTTTTTTCTTTTTTATAATTTGATTGTAATTTTAAGTATGAGTCTGATTTTTTATATTTATATTTTACTTATTCCAGCTTTGATAATGAGACAGATGTCTTGAAACGTAAGCACAAATAAAGGTATGCCGTTATTATGGACGTCTTCCTCTGCCCTTGGTCCTATATATATATATATATATATATATATATATATATATATATATATATATATATATATATATATATATATATATATATATATATATATATATATATATATATATATATATATATATATATATATATATATATATATATATATATATATATATATATATATATATATATATTATATATGTGTGTGTGTTTGTGTCTGCGTTTGTTTGTATTGAAATTTTCATGATTTTATAGGCATTTATGTAGTTAAAAAACAAGACGTTCGCTCATTTTAGTGATTGACTGTAGCTTATTCCTTCTGGTGTCATCTCCCATAACGTAGGCATTAGACCCTGACAAGGAAAGAGCACTTTAAAGGAATATTATGGGTGAAGAGAGTGAGAGAGATCCGTCTTGATGAGTCTTTAATCTTTTGATGAACTGTCTTTAAATGGCTTTATTCTTTCTCATTTGGTTTTCAAGAAGTGGATTTAGTATGATCTCTTTTATCGGTGTTCAGACATGAAGAATATGGGATGTTAATTATTATTATTATTATTATTATTATTATTATTATTATTATTATTATTATTATTATTATTATTGCCATTATAAATGTCAGTCAAAACCCCAAGCCATATGGTCTATGGCTGACCCCTTGTATGTTTACTTGTCTGTGGCTTTCTTTTTACTGCCAGAGAAATAGTGACTCACCCATGAAACTGATGTCTGAAAGTTTTCAGCAATTAATATGAAGAATGTGTACTGGAGGCTGTCACATTCCCAAGGAGATAAACAAATAAACAAACATGTTGGCCTCAAACATTTAACCAAGGCACCATTTATTTCTACGGAGACCGCTTAGTTCTGGAAATCTTCCGATTGCTTCCAGTTGATTAATGGTTTAGTCATATTTTTAGTTTTCTGTAAAGAAAACTATTGTGTCGGCTCTGTCTGTCCGTCCGCACTTTTTTTCTGTCCGCACTTTGCTCTGTCAAAACTTTATTCTGTCTCGCACTTTTTCTGTCTGCACTTTTTCGCCCGCCCTCTCAGATCTTAAAAACTATTAAATATAGGCTGTAAACGGTAGCTGATCATCCACCTTCCTGTCACCAAACATACCAAATTGCAGCCCTAGCCCTAGTTTTTTATTTTAGTAAAATTGTATAATAAAATTTAGAGTATTGTATTGGGACGTTTGTTGTACCTGAAGTGATTGTTGGTCTGCAACAAGCTACTGTATGCAGATAATGCAACTAACTTGTCGCAGTGACTCTGCTTCTCATATTCAAATTAAGTTGATTCGTTTCAGATCTTATTAACCAAGATTTGAAAATGAATCGGTAAGCGGTGAAGCCTCTCAGGTTTGAGGAATGAACTTATGACTTAGATTAGGGATACAGCGTACACAGTATATTTACGCCACATAACTCACTTTTGCCCAAGTAATATTTCTTGACGGTTATGTACACATATGACAGTACTAGGTGTCTTCTGCAATCTCAACAGTACTTTTCCAACATTTAGAAAAGTATCATCGTGGTCATAACAGAAAATTGGAGATTGTCTTTGGGATTACTTCACATCTACTGAGATGCTGATTTGAATGACACTTGCCTTCATCTGTTTGGATGTCAAGAACTTCCAGAATCTTCACCTTCCAGACAAGATCACACGAAGTTGTAGCTTTTTTCGTCTGTGATATTATATGTTATTTAAACCATCGCCAGGAGGTATCCTTGCCCAACCATCTTCCTGAACTATTTCAACAGGAACTTCTTTTAAAGGAGCACCTTGCTCACTAGTATATCAGAAGCTTA
>NC_089793.1:42521951-42629451 GCF_040412425.1 Macrobrachium rosenbergii | reverse complement strand
TCTCTCTCTCTCTCTCTCTCTCTCTCTCTCTCTCTCTCTCTCTCTCTCTCTCTCTCTCTCTCTCTCTGAGTACTGAATAATGTTTAGATTTACAGGATCTCTTTTGTTTTCACATTTGCTAATCTACCTGACCGTTGCATACTGTTATTACATATTATTGTTATCAATTGTTACTTCGTGCTGTAGCAGTACTGCAGCGTCGTTTACTCTCTTATATAGACTGAAACTGGTGAAACGATTTATTCCACAGAAGAGCCATTGAAATCTTACCTACTTTTCTGTGGGTACTAGCTTAAGCCTTAAATGAGAGCACGGTCTCTGCTCCTAATACAAACCGGCGTTTTCCTCTCAGTAAAGGCTATCATGGGGAGAATTATGGAATTGAGGGCAAATATCGGAAGATAAGACCTGCTTAATTAGCAGTGAGTCATCTCTGAAAGAATGGTTGATTGAAAGATTAGAGGACAAGACAGACTGCCTGTTTCTTTCAGTGTAGCTTTTCTGTCAACATTTTGTCAAGCACTTGAGATTTACAACAAGCAGCCGATAACTTTCAACTGGAGTCGTTTATTTACTTTTGAAGGCTGTGGAGGCCGCCGAAGTATTTATCAGCCATCATCGTTGTACCACGCCCTTTCATGGAAATGGCCACCCAAGTAATAACGATTCTTGTAAAGAAGATTATGAAGAACGAAATTACATAAGAATAAGCGTTCATATTTGTCGATCCCATAAGAGCATGATCTAATTTAAAAGCACCAAGTCCGATTTTAATTTTTCTGTTGGAGTTCTTTGAAATGTAAATGCATCCTGCTAATGGACTCCCATTATTGGCACTAAACCATCGTAGGAGAGGGGCAATCACGATGGATAAATCTTTCATGTGCTTCGACGGTTTTGGACTGTAATGAGTGAGTGAATGAGGAAAAAATAAAAAAGGAAAAGATGGGCGGATCACTGGGTGTCGTGGTACCCTATACTCGTATAGCAGCAGAATTTTCTATATAGCATTTCTCCTGACAGATGCTAGCATTCAAATCAAGGTGGAGTAGTACAGTGTGCTAAGCTTCGACGGCTGACTGAAGCAATGAGTTTTAACAAGTGAGAGTGGGAACGTCAGGTATGTTATAAATCTCAACAAATAAAACTTCAATGACTTTTGCTCTAGGAAGGTAATTAGGCTTAACGGATACCCAGGTCACATTTCTGCGTTGAGCTTTTCCAGGCAACGAAAACGAGGACTTTAATAGTGGCTTCAAGAATTAGCATGTGATGGGAATGAGCTTAAAAGTGGATAGCTATTTTTTATGGGAAACGAAAAATTTTAGACACACCTGGACACAATTTTATTAAGTAAATCTTTTGTCCTTTCTTCATCATATACTGAAGACATTATAGGACTGGATTGTAATAATACATGTATTGCCTCTTTCCGTTTAAAGATTGGCTGTAATTGCAGAAAAACTGTGTAAACCCAGGGTCTTCGTTCCCTCCGACAAGGAAGTTATAATGCATTTGGTTCTGATTGTTAACAGTATTTTTAACGATAGTTGAGGGCTCTGGGCAACTTTTCAGTTATGTTTGTTTCAGTGACTGAGTATCCCTGAGTGGCATTTAGGTTGCTGGCTATCTGAGTGTCTCATTTGTTGCTACAGCCAGTGGGGTTGGGCCATCGACTCAGTGTCATGGCCTTTCCTAGTCATAGATTAAAATTCCATTGCGTTAGGCACACTCACAACCATTTATTTATGGGATATATTCATTAGCAATATTCAGTTTCTTAATTTCTTTTATTTTGAATTTAATCACACATATGGAAGTTGACAAACAACGTTTCCATTTTTACGTACCTAATTCGGTTTCAAATACTCATTACTTTTACATGAGTTATGATTTTGGATTAGACAGTTTGTTTTTGTCGTTTTATATAGCAGGTAATTTGTGTGGATTCTTGGAAAAATCTGCGAAAAGGTGTAATAGGTGACTGGGAACACATGATCGGTTTGAAAGGTGAAATGTAACTTTGGAGGAGAAACGACCTTTATGTAAGCATTTGCTCCTTCATGCTGAGTGTTCACAGCTTTAAGACTTATTATTGTTGGCCAGCTGACAAACCCAGCGCTGCTAGGGAAAACTTGTGAATGACAAACCCTTAACAATAGATGTTCATTGAACTAAGATAAAAATAAAGAGTATAAATCCTAAATTAAGATAGGATAAAATGGTTCTATTACACACACACACAAACACTTTATATTTTCACCCAAATTCTCACCCCAATCATTGGGGCTGAACTTGGAGTTAAAGGGTATCGGGATTGTCACTATTCATCTTAGTGACCTCGAAAACTATGGATTAGACACTTAGTATCTGTCATTTTTTACATTTTATTTTCACCCCTTCTCAACCCCGCCCCCTCCCTATTGGGGCTGAACTTGGACTTGGGAGTGTTACTGTTCATCTCAGCGACCTAGAAAACATGGCTTAGAAAGTGATATCTGTCGTTTTTTTTATTATTTTTACATGTTACCCCTTTCTCACCCCCACCCACTTTGGTGCCAGTGATGTCTTACCCCGACAGTATTCTTTTCTAGATGGTAAGTCATACGTATACCAAGTTTGGTTGAAATGACTCAATGCATTCCAGAGTTATGCTGGAGCACACAAGCACACATACATCCATTTTCATATATACATAGATTACTGTTTCCCAATATTCATCATGGGCACAAACTCTTCTGAAACTCGAGTAAATGCCTTACCCACAGTAAATTGTTCGTGTGAACAAAATTAAAAAAATAAAGTATAAATGAATTTAAATTAAGTAGGATGAAATAGTTCTGAACACACCCACAAGCGCACACACGCACACAAAAATACAAGTACATTCTCCTTTTTCGTTTATTATCATATCTTAGTATCTATATTCAGCTTCAGTTCTCTTTTTTTTTTTTTAAATATTTTAGTTTTCATTGATTGTTATTTGGTTTTATTTATATCGGCATATATATATGTATAATTAAAGCAAAATAATATATATACACATATATATGTGTGTATAATTAAAACCTAGTAACAATAATGAAAGCTAAAATATGTATTTAAAGAAATAAAAAAAGACTTGAAGCTGAATATAGATACCGAGATGTAACAATAAACGAAATATTGTACTTGTATTTGGGTGTGTTTTTGTGTGTGTGTGTGCGTGTGTGAGTGTTTGTGTGTGGGTGTGTTCAGAACTATTTTATCCTACTTAATTTAGATTCATTTATACTTTATTTTTTTTTATTTTGTTCACACGAACATCTATTGTGGGTAAGGGGTTTACTCGAGTTTCATAAGAGTTTGTGCCCACGATGAATATTGGGAAACAGTAATAATAATAATAAGAGCCTTAAAGGCTGTGAATCTCCAGCATGGCTGAGCAAATAACTCCATAAAAGGTCGTTTCTCCTCAAAAGTTACATTTCACCTTTCAAAAACCGATCATGTGTTGCCAGTCACCTAGCCCACCTTTCGTGAAGTTTTTCCAAGAATCCACACAAATTACCTTGCTAACAAAAACGACAAACAAACTGTCCTAACCAAAATCATAACCTCATTACAGAAGTAATGATAATTACATGAAAACGAATTAAGGAATTTTGATAAAACTGGAGACAGTCATTGGACAACTGCCTCATGATGATTGAATTTTAGTGGGCTGGATGATGATCTGAAGCTATTTTTTTTTTTTTGTCATAGAGATGACTCACTAAGGGAATCATCTAGGGGTGTGTTTTGACGAAATATTGTCAAAATTCGTTCGCCTAGTATCGAAGTATTTTGTGAAAATAGAAATACGCCTTAGGGACCGACTACCTAATGATAAGATAATTAGAATTGACACATAGCTATGAAGATTTGGTGATTTGTGGACACCTAATTCGCACTTGCATTTTTTATTATTAACCTTTTCCAATTCCGGTGAAAAGTAGTTCATAGCTTTTCAAGCTTTAAAATTGCCACTGGCTTCTTTGGGAAGCTCTGGGCCAGCGGCCCCGGCCCTCAAGGTTTAACCTTGGTCTCTGCATTCCCTGCTAAACCAAGAAGACCCTATTCTGTTAGACAGTGGCCCCTTGGCTCCCCTGGGAAGCACCAGAAGAGAAAACCACCGCCGAAACAAAGACCTGAGGCTTCCTCCAGTATACCTGGAGGAATGCCAGAATTATGATTTTCATTTGGTCCAGAATTGAAAAATGACAGTTAGACTCCTATTTCCTGAGATTCCTTGAAGACACTGGTTCCATGCTACTTGGCATTCCATCACCTCCTAGAAACTAAGGCTGTAAATGTAGCCAGTTCTAAATCCTTAGAGAAAGAGATCCAAAATAGCCTAAGGACGGACACATCTAGTGCCTTCAAGAAATGGTAGGATTGCAGTTATAATAAATCAAATTTAATATTGGAGGCAATCCTCCATAGATTCTAGAAGGAGCCTTAGGTCCTTAGTTTGGCAGAAGAGCCCTCTTCTAATGCTTCACAAGAAAGTCAAGAATCACTGTTCAACAGAATAATATGTCTGGTGGGCTTGGCTGGGGAACTCAGGTTTGACTGGATTCTCCTGCAGAGCATTCTGCAGGGGCTGGGAAAGTGATTGTCCTTTCATGTAGTACATAATTTTTGTTCATGTTTACATTCCTGCATTAACTCGGGAGTCATAGATTATTCTATTTTCAGTGCATTTTTAAATTATGCAACATTCAAAATTTCATATTTTTACTATGCTTTGAAAGTTATGAACTTGGAGTGAATTTCACTGAAGCAGCGAATGACATTGAAGTTCACTAAGTAAACAGTGCACACTGCCATCTATTGACAAAAGTACGCACTAAACATTTCCTATGGGAGAGGGATTATAGAAAATGAGAATTCATCTATCTGGCAGATAGAAATAAGTAAGAATATTTTACGAGTATGAACGAGTATCCTCGTGATTGTAAGAAGAATACGTGGTAGATAATCACGAGTATGTAATCACGAGTATACTCGGGACAATCAGGGAAGGAGTTAAAGGAACAGGTTCTTCTTCTTCCTCGTGTTCTTCTGTTTTTTTGTAAAAATTCTTGCTAGAAGAATATGCACGCAGAGCAAAATTTGAATTTGTTACCCTGTCTGTTCATTTCTCTGAATGTTCGTAACTTGAGTGTTCGCAAGTAGGGCGTTGACTGTAATTGCTTTCCAGAGCCTTAAGACTTTCACTGGCTTCTGGGAAGCTCTGGGGCAGCGCCCCTCTTCACCGAAGGTTTCACCTTGATCTTTGCATTCCCTGGTAAATCCAGAAGGAGGTCCATTTTGTGGGACAGTGATCCCTGGTGTCCCCTGGGGAGCACCAGAAAGATCCCAATGAAGAACTAAGGACCTGAGACTTCTCCTAGAATCCCAAGAGGAATGCCAGTAATAATGATTTTGATTAAGTTTAATATTAGAAAACAGCAGTTTGGCTCCTGTATTCCAAAATTCCTTGAAGACACTGGTTCCATGCTACTTGGCATTCCATCACAGTCTTAAATTGTAGCCAATGCTAAATCCTCAGAGCTAGAGATCCAAAATGGCCGAAAGATGGCCATATCCAGTGCTTTCAACGAATTGCGGTGTCAGTATAAATCATATTTAATATTGGAGGCAATCCTCCATTGATTCTGGAAGGAGTCTTAGGTTCTTAGTATGACTGAAGACCTATCTCCTGTCCTGGTGCTTCCCAAGAAAGCCCAGAGGCAATTAGGTTCTCAGTCTGACTGAAGACCTATCTCCTGTCCTGGTTCCTCCCCAGAAAGCCCATAGGCAATGTTCTACAGAATGTGTCTGGTGGGCTTGGCTGGGGAACTCGGGTTTGACTGGGGGTTTTCCTGCAGAGCATTCTGCATAAGCCAGGGGAACCTTGGGGTTGGGAAAGTGACTATGTCCTGTCATGTCATGGGAATCAGGGTTCATATAATGCTTGCAGGGTTGATAGGATTATTTCCTTAGATTATGCTAAAGGATTTGCATGTTGTCTAAAACTACGAAAGTAAACCTATGTTCTCTTTTGAATTCTATTATTACCTGTTTATTCACTACTAACATTCTCCCGGGAAATTACTGGTTTCATAATTAACATGGTGGGAGTTTGAAGAACTATATTTGTGTCGTCAAAAAGTTTTTATAAATGGTTTTAAAGTACCTTACAGAATCGGTATTTTATTTTCGTTTTGTATCAGACGAAATAACGGCAATTTGACTGAGAACAACCAAACGGAAAAATAAATGCTGTTTCTGGTATTTTATTCTGAAGAAAATAAGGAAATTTTGAATTTTCTTACATCGAATCTTAAGGTAAGGCTCGTTAATGAGCGCCAGGGGGAACGAGCCTGGATAAGAGTGATGGTAATTAGTTCAAAAGAGGAATGAGCGAAGTTGTGCTGCGGTTTCTTTCGGTTGCTACTGAAGGGAATGGGGAGACTTATTCTTTTCTGGTATTTATGGGGAAAACAATGGGTAAAGCTATGGTTTCTTCATTTATTTATTAAAAGGAATGAAGAAAGTTCCCCTTTATTTCAGTATTTATTGAGGGGAATGAACGAAATTTTTTTTTTCATATTTATTGAGTGATAAACTGTTTCTTTCGGTATTAATTAAGCGTACTTAAGGAAGTCGCGCTTTTCTTGGTATGCATTGAGAGGAATGAAAAAGTTCTACTTTCATCGTACTTAGTGAAAGGAATGAATTAAAATGGGCTTTCATTCCACATGAAGATATGAGCAAAGTTATTGTTTCCATCGGTATTTATGGGAAGGAATGAATAAATTTGTACCGTCTTTAGGTATTTATCAAGGAAAGAATGAGCAACGCTACTTTTCTCTTGATATTTATTGTTAGGAGTAGGGTCTTCATGGTTGTGTTTTCCATCCTTCAAGAGACCGAAGCTATACCGCTTTCATCGTGTTGGCCCAGCCCCATCCTTCTTCCCATTTTCCCGTTTTCTTGCATTCTTTGGGCCTGAGGTAAAAAAAAAAAAAAACCTTTAGGTTCCTCATCATATGTATCAAAACGCCAGTGTCTCTCCCCAGCAGCCTGGTATCAGAGCACTCTTCTACTGTTGTTATAGTTTTATCCTAGTTTTATTCGAGAGCCCTCCCCATCTCACAGATATCGTGTGAAGATTGCGACCTCAAGAGTCAACCGGATGTGGAATTCTACTCTTGTCTGGGTATTCAGTGAATTTAATTTTCTAGTCTTGGTCTCTACGCTACATAAAATAATTATTGTCTTTCTATTTAGATAAAGAAGAATCAAGTAATAGACATTTTGTTTTCACTTGGTTCTAATCCCGAGGGATAACGGAAGCAGCACAAGAGCGCCGGAACTGGAAGATAGAAAATGATAGAACAGCCTCTTGAAAAAATGAAAAATACGATTACAGGGATCACAGAAATCTTAAGAAGGGAGAGGATTCCAGATCTTGGTGATAGTGACAGGAACTGACACTTACATTACCTATATGGATTGTCGTTGTAGTAATGAATCTGAATAACTGACGGTTCTTGGTGTCACACTTCGCTGCAAGATTTTTTTTTTACCCCTTGCTGTCTAAAAACTAGTCATTGTAATAAGGCTGCTTATATCAGCTGAAGGAATAGTATACATACAATAGTAACTAGATTTTGTGTATTGCTCGTATTATAATGTGTTATTTGGACTTCAGCATCTACCAGCGATCTTTCATCTTTCAAAAAGATGTATTGCTCGAAGTGGTGATTTTCTCTCAATAATGGTAATAATTTTTTTTTGAGCAGATGAAAAATATCCGCAGGCGATATCACTGAAGCTTCTACCTTGCTTTTGATTGGCGAAAGTACTTGAATTACAGCCTCTGGTGAATTCTGAGCAACATGAGCTTCTGCCCATCACGATTAGCGTCAACGATATCGGCTTCGGATATGTACCGTCAGCACTGAAAGATTATTGGTCATCATCAAAAAAATCTTCTCATTGGTCATCTCCCATAACCTCTGTTTTCACTACCCCTTTCACTTGTAGTTTTTACACCTCTTCTAGTGCGAGCTGCTCGCATTGCAAAGTGCCATCATCAACACTGTTGAAATGCCACGATGTCACAGTGCTCCTGCTGTCAAGCTTTGGGACGGTTTGAGTACAAGTCTGGCACTTGTCCTTCTGTGCTTAATCTTGGTATACTGGTAAAAAAAAAGAATTGTCAGTATATCAAAATTTGTCCCCCAAGGTAAAGGTTTCGTGATTCATAGTCTCTTTTCTCGACAGTTTTACTGATGCTAATGATTATAAGGTGAAGTGAGGCTGTAACATTAATTTGAATACCACGTGGCATTAATTGCTTCATTCAGAGACATTGTGGTTTACGTATATACGGTCGGCCAACGAAGAACTGGCGTAGTTTCTTAATTCATTGTTCGTTATGGAAATATTGCCACATGTAGGTGCCAGATTATTTACTTATCAAAAAGTATTTCCTTTCAAAGACGTTATACTTGAAATAAATTAAATTGGAATTAAGTAGATTTATTCAACGTGTCAAAGATAATTATTTTGCAAAGTAAGGAAAATATAAACCCACGAGTCCACGAATTCTAATTTTATTCTCAGCTAAAGCTTCGTGACAGCATAAGCATTTGGAATTTGGCTTTGCTACTGCTCCAGTCTTGACGTTGACCCAACGTATCGTACAGTACTGGGGTGTCGTCAGTTCGTTATCTACAGTCGATAAATAATACGTTAAGCTTGTCAGTATTCCTTAATAGCAAATGTAATTCAACTAATTTTGCCCTTTGATCAATAAAATAATTGGCATGACACATTTAATAGGCCTAAATTTGACTTCTGATGTTGACAACTGATTAGCCTACAGTAGGCTATTTTCAGCAAAATACTCTCTCGGATACATAATGTGAATGAATTTTTAAATCGACTATATATATATATATATATATATATATATATATATATATATATATATATATATATATATATATATATATATATATATATGTGTGTGTGTGTGTGTGTGTGTGCTTTATTTGATTATTCCCGTTATTTTTATGTATTGGCCATGTTCTCTTTTTTTCTTATCCTTTTCATTATTGCTTAACACAGTTTACTCAGACCTAGCTATCTCATGTCAAAAAGCACTCATAAGAAATCAAACGATTACAATATGGTCTTTTTTTCATCTAATTCCTTGCATGTCACCCTGTTTCATCCTCACACTCTGTTCACTTTGTTTGGCTTTATGTACAGCTCTCCGCAGGGATAATTCCCTCTCTGGCGGGCCCTTGTACGTTTTTAAAATAAGGTGCTTCTTAAATTTTATGATTGTCTTTCAGTGTTTTTTCGTCAGCATCGTAGTTCCTGCAGAATAGGAGAGTCTTTAGTTCTTTTTTAAATTTGCTTTCTTCTTGAATGCTGGTTTTATTTCCTACGGACTGTATGTTTATTAAATTGCATAGAAGATTATTAATCAAAGCCATGATCCGTATTGTTTTTCACCTTTGACACATACTCTTTATATACTGTGCACTTATTGTCTCCATCGGTTTTATGTTTAGTATAACTATGGCCTTTCTTGACACAATTTTTACACTTGAAGATGCTGCTAGCACATTAATTTGATTTGTGATTTTCACCACATCTAAGGCAAGCTTGGTCATTTATACAATTTGTTGCGCTACGAACAAATTCCTGACATTTATAGCATTGATATGGCATATGACAGTCGTATACTTTGCAACGGCTATACAGTGTACACAATTTGTCACCTCTATCACGGCTAGCCTTTCGTATTTGTGGTGTGCATTTGATATAGTGTTTATATTTGTCATCTTTGGCTATCATTTCCTTTACAATTTTCTGGTCGTCATTTTCAGAAATGAGATTACCTATCCATGGATTTTTCTTTACAGTGATATCGACAATGTCATCGTCATACTTCGGGACATAGACTACTTTTATTTTGGTTTAAGTTTACCCGTCTCATTTACTGATATATTGCCGATTTCTGAATATTTTTGCCTTTTCTAAGTTTTTTCATGTCCCTGGAACTTATACAAATAAGTGTCATCTCGCGTTGTTTAAACCTGTTTTTTAAACCTATTCAACTGGCAGCGTTATTTTACTCATTTTCGATGCCATTTCATTGTTTTGCATCGCTCTTCTTCGTTTATAACAATTTGATCAAACCGGGGCTTTTTTTTTTTTTTGTCTAGTGATTCAGCATGTTTTGACGATGTTTGTTTAGGGTCTTTAGATCTTTATCAACATTGTCGCCGCTGTTTTGGATTTCATTTATGGATGACTCATTACGTCAGTTTTTCTGAGCAATCCAGATCAACTTTGTTAAATCTCCTTTCTTTTTATTTCTTAAGTTCTCTTCAATGGATTTTGGACTAACCGTTTACTGAATGTCTTGTACACGAATATCAATATCTGTCATTCCGAGTATGGGTTTATCTACCGAAGTGAACATTCATTCATAGTGGAACCATTTTGCCTGTTTTCACAGCAAGTTCTTCATCATCAACTTTCCGGTCTGAGCAATACCCGCAGGTTCCATCGACTCTCGTCGATTTTGGAACGACTCATCCTTCTCCAGTATTTCCTTAATTAGTGTTCCATCTTTGCCTGCTGCTAAATCATGATAATTATGAAATTGTTCAGTATGATAGTTTGATCTTTCCTCATACTTGATTTAATTTCTGCAGTATTTATTTTCTCTTTCTCTCTCTTCTCTTCTCTCTCTTTCATCGCACATGACAGACTTTTCACAGAGCACTTCACAGACACGTCCTACCCGCACGAAAGCTAGGGGACATCTCCTGGGGAAAGCTGGCTGGGTAAGTTGGCACATTAAATAAAGGGCAACTTTCATAAAACCATACTCGGGTTAATCTTACTGTAGCTATTCATTTCTTCTAAATAGAAATTAAATTGAATAAGTTTCACATGTATGCTCAACCTTTATATAACATATAAATAGCTGAAAGGGTATTGGAAATTTTGAATATCTTTGTGTTTAAGTCTTTTGGTGATCTTTACAATAAAAAGAAATTATTTTCATTATATATATAGTTTTATATATGATATATATATTCTATACATATAAAGATAACTAACTCAATTACTTGGTATGGAACTGGAATGCAGCACCAAATGGTAGGGATTGTCAAGAAAAAATGAACAGATATCTGTGGCACAATATATATATATATATATATATATATATATATATATATAAATATATATCTATTATTTTTATAATTTATATATATTTGTTACAGTATATATTATATAAGGCTAATGAGATGACTGTGAAATATTTTCCTTAAAACAGAATTCTTATATTCAGCCCCTAGAAATGTTAATTTGGATAATAAAGGCTATGTTTCAGAGACCAAAGGAGAGACTGACAGTTTGGCCTCAGGATCAACTATAGCCATCTGTTTCATTCTTATATATTTCCATACATATATCTGCTGTATATTCTAATGTTTTTATATGTATGGAATGCTATATATATATATATATATATATATATATCAATATTCTATTTTATATATATATATATATATCGATCATAAAGATGTCAAAATGTAGAAATCCATGAAGCTGCAGTGCAGTCAAATACAGAGTAAAGCTAACAATATGAAAATAAACAATCCATATTCAAAAGTTCTTGATGGATATCACATATATATATATGATCATATATATATATATATATATATATATATATTATATCTGGAGTAACTGCTGTGACTTCACCTGCAGTAATCCCCGTGTGTATGTGTGTATTGTTGTATACTGTATAATTTTGTACTGAGTTAGCGTAAAGTCGATGTGCTATTCTAACTGTAAACACTATATGGTTTGTAAGGACGGTGAGTAAAAAAAAGACCAAAGATGAAAGAGAGCCGTTGTTCAAGCTATAAAGCCGATCTGTTTAGTCAATATTCAAAACTGCTGAGATAACACCTTCTCATGTGACTCCTGTTAGTGTACAAGATGTATTTGGGAAAGTAAGGCAGGAGAAGTGCCTTACATCATTGCAGGAATTCTCCATGAGACTATATTTTCATTCTTATTATAATAAATAGAGATTCTTTTATTCTGAAACTTGTACTGATAAATGATTATTGTTAATTTAATTCCTTATATCTAATTATCACTTTTAAAGAGTTTTAAAATAAAGATCTTGATTTAAATGTCCATGCACTCGTTTTTAATGCCCAATGTGTCAACCCCCATAAGGGGATAATTCTGAGACCGATAGCCGTGTTGGCAAGAGAGCGATACTCTCTCTCTCGCTCGCTCTTACTTCATATGTCTTGTTGTAACAAACCATAATTTTAGTAGACGAGGGTCACTGTTACTTTTAACTCAATTCCGCAACTAAATGTGTCTGAGTTATCTGAGTTTCTGTATTTTAAATGCTTCCTGGCGCCTGATTATAAAAACATGAAGCTTAATTGGTACCATATTGTTCTTAATTATGATTTTTAGTGCACTAAAAATAAGATTTACAGTGATTATATATAAAGATACTTTTTTCCTTTTTAATACTTTTTTATGTTAAGTGTTTTATGCTTTATCTTTTGAAGATTTTATATATATGTGGTGTGTTTGTTAATGCATTAATTTTTGCTTTACATTTTTTATATTTAATTTTTCAGAGTATATTTCTGTCTTTTTGTATCCACTTTTATATGATTGATTTAATTGCCTTATTTTGTTTAATCCGGACTGGGAATTAATTTACTTGTATTGTCCTCAATCAAATTTTGTTGTCACAATTTAAATTTTACTTGGATAATTTTTTGATTAATTAATAAATTCATTTCTGATTTAATTTTGACTGATGATTAATTCAGATTTAATCCAATTTTGTTTGTTTTCAAAATAATAATAAATTTCCAATTCTGTTTAATGTCATGCTCTAATCTTTGAATTTAGAAATTTTTGTATTTTATCTTTATTAAATCAGAGTTTCATGCATTGACCCACTTAATTTTGAGAATTAGAGCCTGAGTGAACAGATGTTTTCCCCTCAAGTAATTAAAGTGAGCTCTCAACAGGCAAATAAAATAAAAATGACTTTTATAGTGTTATTAAATAACCTCTTCAGAGTTTACATCACCCTCATTTGAATGGTTTTCATGTTGATACGTTTTATAACACGATCACTGTTGTTTAAGAAAACCAATGGTTTTATATGTGTGATGAGGGATTCCATGTGTCTGGCTGTTGTAGCAATTAACTATAATTTGTTGGACTAATAAATGGTAAGTTTGTAATCAAATATCAAGACTTAGATGGAAAGTTTAATATGTAGATCAGAGGCAAAAGGACACTTGGGACAATATATGTATATATATTCACTATATATATATATATATCTAATCATATACATATATATATATAAATAAATATGGCCTTAGGACTTCCAGTTAAGAGGGAGAGAGAGAGATTTTTTGATGAATGTTTTGAAATTTAAAAAAAATGGTTAAATGGTCTTAGACGATTAACATCCCATTGTTATCATGTGGCCAAAAGCATTTTTCAAAATATTCAGATTGAGACTTGGGGCCTCCGCCCGAATCACATCTGGATTTTGCTGGACCATTGGCTCTAAGACTTTACATTTTTGGACACCTAATTGTACGGCGATTATTTTGGCATGGGATATCACCAGTGATAGATTTAGAACTGAGGTACAAAATGTCCTGTAAAAATTTCGACATACTTATTCTGTTCAGACGCTCATCAATGGGATTTTCGGCTCTCTTTCCACTGGCAACCCATCCATCCCTCATAACCGTTTTGATATTTTTGCCGGCTCCTAAATGGCTCTTTCGGATTTTCAGCAAATCTGTCTTTATTATTTCAACTGATACCGTAATTCAAAAGTTGGATAATTAGCAATATTAAAATTTCATACATAAACAGTAAGGTTAAACTAAAAACTCATATTTTCTTCAATTTTTATCTTTTTCTATTAATCATAACATAGACCTATCATTATAATGAAAAATATACTCTATAAATTCGTAAATTATAATGTTTCCTAATTTGAAAAACAAAATAAAAATGTTTGAAATATATTAAGACTTTTTATATGCCGGTAAAATAATTGTGGATTTCCAATGGCACAGATAATTGAAATGCATATAATTAGTAATTTCCAGCTAAAATAATATATGTGAAAAAAATAAAGACAAAATATCAAAAAATTCTTTTTCCATCTTGGCAATAAACTATGTATCTTATTGAGTTAAAGTCAGTGCATTAGTTTTGTGTGTGTGTGTGTGTGTGTGTGTGATATATGAGGAGATATCAGTTTATGTTAGTAAAGGTTGATATTTAAGACAAACTAAATCACTGACTTTGTTGACTTAGATTTCACTTCGCTCTGTTATAATTGTCCGTTTTGGAACAATTCTCTCTGATGGGACTGAAGATTTTTACATCACAGAAAATAACTTGCCATGACTTTGGCAGTCATTAGATACTAAGGCCTTAGTCCACCAGCTTTCTACTTTCTGCTGCTCGTGAATTAATGGTTTCCTTGCCAAGAATCTAATGCATTCCTGCCCCATGCAACCTATTGAACACAGTCTCTTCTTTCATTGTCCCCTGCTGTTTTTCATCAAAAACTCCAATCACAGTTGATGTGGCTCTGGATTTGCACTCTTAAATCTTGCTCGCTTGTGGTGATTCACTACGTGGTTGCATCTTCTGCAGCAGTTGTCAAACTTTGCCATTCATCAAAGCAATGCTTTCATTAAAGGCCAGTGTTCTTGAACCTTGGAAATCTAATATGCTGAGTATCATGACAAGATGATTGGGTGAATGCAAGTGGAACCTTCATTTCCATTGAACTAGAAAGAGTTGTGAAAAAAAAATTTCACACTCTTTTTAGGGGTTATTAATTCACTATCTGGTGATTGGTTTCTTATAGTTTGATGATTCCCACACAGGATAATTTTGAGGCAGTCATTTGCATATTTATACTGTGACCTGTTGAAATGACTGAATAAAGTGCAGGCTTCAAATTATAATAGTTTGTTTGCGTATCGTCAAGCTGGGAATTCAATCGATCTATGGTAGACTGATGTCCTCTCTTGATGACAAAACCCGTTTCAGCATATGAAAAGTTTTCCATCTTGTGATGTAACTCAAAGTCTTGAATTGTTTAATAAATCCAAAGCATTCCCATTTGGCGTTGAGTAAGTTTAGCTTCTGTGTTCTTTAGACTTTATGAAAAAATTCATATTCCCTTCATACTTATCCACTGTTGGCTGAATCACCTTTAGTGCATCTCGTACTATCAGGTGGTGTGGCAATGCATGGCAAGTGAGTCCATTTAAGTCATTGGTGGCTTTTACAATATTAGGTTTTTGACACAATCACTTCGTTTCATTCAATTTTCCAATTTTGCTATATGGAAACAGTTCATCTGCAAGATTCTCATATATGTCACATAAATTCTAAAGACTCAATGAAGTTTTTCATCTTAAAAGTCTTCAATGTAATGGCATGTGACAGACATGAAATTTGTTGTAATCATGATGGCAACAATCAGTTGTAATGCAAACAGCTGATAGCTTGACAAACCTTATCTTGTAAGTTTTCTCGTTCTCTGTCAACAAGCTTTGGAATGATTTTTTTGTTGTGACATTGTTTTTAGATGGAATCTCTTCTAATGATGGATTGAGTGCATGGGACGTAATCTTTTAAATCCGATTCTTCCACTATGTTTTTTGGTTGGAAATCTTTCGCAATCATCTTTTCAATATCATTCAGTTTTTGTTTTACCATGAGAATCCTCATTCTGCCAAAGTACTAATAGCTTGATCCAGATATATGTTAGACTAATTCTTTCTCTCCTGCAGTGGTCAATCAAAGCCTATCATTGAATACCCATACTGAATGAGTCTAAAAATCACGAAACAGTAGATTTGGGACCCATTGAATTAGCTAAGGGGTTACCAAAGGAGTTTTACCTTCATAAACTGATGAAATGGTGGGTCAGCAAAGTTGAAAAAGTCAGTCTGGTCAATCAAGCTGTGGCACATGCCTGGTGAGTAACTGCTCCGGGTACTGTTCAAATCCACTTGTGGGTTCTGTTAAACAAGATTCATGATCTTTGAAATGCCCCATTTATTAGTACTCTTTCCTTTCCTCTGAGAATTTTTCAATTTATGTTGCATGCAGTCGAAATTTGATTTCTAACTCCAGTTTAGAGCATCTTATTAAGCAATTATCTGTTGATCATTACCATGATTTTTTTATAGTTTCATTACTATTTTTTTAAGTTTAGTGATACAGTGAAATCTTTTATGGTAATGGAGTTCTGATGAGTTAATTGATTCCCTAAATGTTGCAACTAGTACCCAACAGTTAAAATATAAAAATACATATTTAAAATTGGTAAATATTAAAAACAACATTTAAATGAAAATAAAAATAATAGTAGTAGTAGTTATGGACTAGATTTTATTTGCGATAATAATAATAATCAAAATAATAATTTCTCACTAATAATAATCAAATAGATAAATAAATAAACTGTAACCCAGAACCATCAGAGAGTATTTAACCTCCTTCTGCAAGCCAGGTGAAAGAATTGTAATTTCAATTTTCGACCTTATTAAAATCGCCAATAACTTGATAATGCTCTTTTGATTTGTGCCTACAGTTTCCCATGTGTGAAAAACCTTACATAATCAGTATATACATGAACAAATAGGATATACATATCAAAATCTAAAATCTCAGGATAATTAAAATCTTTGGCCTTCTAACTCTGTCACCTTCTTTGACGCTCCTTAAGTTAATAACTCTGAAATTTTTTCAAACCTTCTTTAACTAATAATAATAATAATAATAACAAGTTAGATACAATCATAAACTGGTTACAACTTCTTGTCAAAATAAAAGTATAAAATTAAAAATATAACAACAACATTAAAACATGCTTTTATTGAAATGACAAAAAAGATAAAAAATAATTTTGAGACACACCAGGATTTGTCTTACAATTCAAAATTCAAAACCTAAAATTTCGCAGGCGGAGAATACATGGAAGGTTTAATACAAAGACCGAAAAAAATATTTTTTCTTTCTTGTAGCATTTCCTTCCACTAACTTGGGTTTTGCAACTTTGTGTACCTGTTTGAGGGAGTTGTAAATGTGGTGTCTCAAATGCATCAGGATCAACTGATTGAACAGACTCATCATTTTGTTTCAGTAATAGTAGCTGCTGATGTTTGGGCATGAATTTTCTGCACTATTGCAATGAAAAAATTAACTCTATTAAAGTAGTTGGAAATACAACTAGCTCATATGCCTGTGTGATTGTTAGTGGATTTTGCCGATGAAATGAAACACAGAGTCTGCATTCTGCTCTTGGACTAAAAATGTCACTAAAATGAATCCTTTTTGAAATCTCTTTCGATTTTCCCTAAATCCCCATATTTATAATACCACTGAATGGAGCAACAAAAAAAACTTTCTCATGCTTCAGCATTGCTGTGACTGTTATTGTCTTCATGCAGACTTCACCTTCGAGGATAAAACGTTTCTGGCCCGACTCAGTGATGGAAAAGCAACTCAACGAGACTCTGACAAAAATGGATTTCATAATTGATGAGCACCGACAATCTCAAACTAATTAATCCGGCAATGCGTAACTATCTAATTAATTATGAGGAACAAACGATCGGGATATTGCAGCTGAGACCTCCAAGTCACCAGAAATTCCCATTAATGTATATATCATCGTCAAAAAAAAAACAGATGTCAAAATGAACGAAAGGAGCTTTTCTCTTGAATGGGAACCGGTTCTCATCGTTCTATGATAGCTGTCTCGGCGGAAGGGAACGTTCTGAACGTTCAATCCTGCCACTTCGTCCCCGAAAACTTCTTCTTTGGGGAGGATGATCGGATATCAGTCAAAAGGCGGGATTTCGCTATTTGCTTCTTTTTGCCTTTTTGTTTCATCTCGCGTAACTCTTTAAATACATTCCATATACTTTGAGCACCTTCAAAAATACGCTCACAGTTGATGCGAAATGAATAAAGGATGAAAAGGGTAAATGATGATAAGTTCATTATATCTAGATCTCAGTTAGATAGTTAGTGTCACTCAAGGTAAAGATGCAAGGTATAAATTGCAGGGGGTAAGTTCAGGTCAACTCTCTGCCAATGTTCCAGATGGGATACCAATATTTTAATGAAGTGCCAATCGTGTGTTGTTTACGGTTAGTGCCCCATGCAAAGGGTTTAGCAATGGAAAATCTCAGCACCCATCAATTGGTGAGATAAATATTGAAAATACTGAACACAAGTTTCCATTGAGAAGACACCTACTAACACATCTGTTTGGCACAAGTGAAAGTATATGAAAAAGTTCAATCATTCGAGAGAGACAGGCTAAATCAAACTCCAAAGACCAAACAAGTGAAAAAACACAGTCTTTGAAAATGAGTCAGATATCAGCCTGGTAGCTACTAAACTTTTAGTTTCAAATGGTTAAAACAGGCAACAATGAGCCCAGTGGTACTTGATGATACCCGATTGCCTCGAAGGCGAATAAAACCCAATTATAGAGGGGTTTCTGACCTGGAACGATAATCAGCAAAATAAGGCTCTAAGATAAGTTTTTCCACGAGTGCCAAAAAAACCACAAACAGTTGATCTTTGCGGACGTTTTTCAAGTTTTCAAATTTTGAACTTCAAACGCAAATCCATTTTATTTTAGGCCAATTTTAAAATAAAATATACCATTGGAAAGGAAAGAAAGACGAATATTTGTTCATCAGGCTAGGTTTTTTTAAGGTTGAACACTAACCCGTGATAACCAAATTATACAAATTTGAAATTAAACTCCTAAACCTCTTTGTCCTATTTTGGTGGCAGAAGACTTGCCTTATTCTCTTCATCATCTTCCTTTTGTCCTGGAAAGGTGGAAGACAGACGCAGTGAATCGTATTTTCCCTCAAATTCGTCATCAAACTCATTTTGGTGGAATAGTGAAATCAGGATGATGGGAGACGTATTTGCATTCAGACTCATTTTCATCAAATTCTTTGTCGCGAAATGATGAAAGAAGGATCTGCCACAATGCATTTCCCATCAAAATTAAAATCGTCACTCTTAACTCACTCTCAAAATAAAAATGTTCACATTGGTGGTGAAAGAAAGGTTTGTCTTCAGATTCATCATCCTAAAGCTTCTCAGACTTACCAACATCAAACTTTTTGTTGTGGACTGTTTTAAGAAGAACGCACGAAACCTATACCTCAAACTTAACATCGTCAATCTCAGTCCTTTTATTGGTGACAGCAGCATGATGCAAAACTTTTTTGTCAGGAGAATAATTATTATCATCAAACTATACTAAAATTCATCGTCATCAGACTCTTTGTCATAAAATGGTGAAAAAAAGACAATGACAAACTTCTTCTCCCTCAATCCCTCTTTGTTCTGCAACAGGAAAGAAAAGTTTTCGATACTTGGCCAGTGAAAGGTTCTGTCGGTTCGCGCGATTTGCCTTAAACTCTAAAGTCTAAACCATCGTTTGTCATCATTGCACTCAGCAGTTGCCTTGTGGAAAGAAATCTGTATTTTCATTTCATAAGGTAATGGAATGGTGAAAGGAATTTGATAGAAAGGAAGCAGAAACGGTCAAATGTGAGAGAAAGTTGGGAGAAAGATAGGAACAAAGGAAATAAAAATAAGTACCAAGAAAAACCAAGTAGAAACGAACGAGAAATAGTCTAAACCAATAAAATTGAAGGAAGCACAGATAAAACATAGGGTAAATGAATAAAAATGAGAGAAATTTGGAATAAACGAAGAGGACCGAAGGAAAGTAGGGGCACAGTGGTGAGAAACCAGGTTATCAGAAAAGTGGGCGTACCTATATTCCCTTGAACTCGTTATCGTGTACTATGGCACACAACAGCGGAAAAAACAAGCAGTTAAGATATATAAGCTCATCTCCTCTTCCAGCAGCTTATCGTAACCGTATTTTTTAATAAATGGTGAAGAAAAACCAGTTGTTTTTTAATGTGCTCAAACCGCCGTTTATTGTTCTGTACAGTTATTGTTTTGAAATTGGCTATCATCTGCGTTTTGATGGATTTCTCTTACTTTTACACACGTGCTCATTCTATGCTATAAGAGCTTTCTTAGCAACTTCATGGACTTTCGTCTTCCATAAGAATGAAGTTGTCAGCATCTATAATTAGAGTATTTATGTGCATTTGTCGCACTGTCGATCACGAAGGGCTCTTAGGAACACATGAATAATTGTTGCCTCTTGGCACAGTCTGGCACAAGAGGCATTTTTTCGTTTGTACGCCTGAGATGCTCTGTATCTAACAGCTATTTGATATGTAGACCCAAAAATTGTTTAATTTGGTTTTTTATTGCAAACGTATTATGCGGAAAGTTGAAGAATTTGATGTGGAATGGCTGATGTTTGCAGATGACACAGTAGCAAAAGAAGTTAGAGAAAAGAAACTGCATAAACTAGTGAAATAGAAAACTAAAGCCTTTGTTGTTCTTTCTGACCATTTGAGAGTAACCCTTTTTGTTTTGATAAACGCGGGTAGTGACTATTTTTATTCACTTAAATGGCTTTTCCCCTGAGAGGTGGTGGTTCTGGGTGGTACTTAATTCTCACCAAGTCTTGGGATGAGGTTACTAGGTCCATTCCCTTCTCCAACCTGGTTGCGACTTACCACAGTCGACTAATTCACTACTTAGGTCAGTAGCAGCGTGATGACTTCCCCAGGAAACGAGACTAAATTGCCAAGGATTGATCTCGGGACTCACTGGTGAAGTTCATGCTAGATTTTACTATGAGAATATTCGTATGCACTGGTCCCGTTGGAGACTAGATAAGTAAATTGAGACAAGATTAGACCATGTTATTACATGGGTAGGTGACAACTGTTGACTATCACTTTCTGTCAGTGTCTCGTGGAAATGCTAAAAAAAAGACAAGACAGTTGTCGAAGCCCATCTAACCATGTTTTGGCAAAGCATCCATGAATTAAGTAGCTATTTCTTAAAAAATTATATATCAAGATATTCCTCTATTTGTTTACTTTTAGACTAAACTACACACACATACACACATGTTTATACAGTATGTTTGTATATATATATATATATATATATATATATATATATATATATATATATATATATATATATATATATATATCGTCGTCGTCGATGATCTTAGACGTTACAACGATAGATTATATAAAAGAACCAGTCAGTCATTATTCGAATTTATAGAACAATGAAAATCTGCCATTATGCACAAGCTATTATTTTTCTTTTGTATGAGCAGGAAGAGGACAAGGGTATTGGATTAGGAACTTAATGCACAGGACAAATCTAAGTGTTCAGAATCTGTTTTCAACACCCAATGGGACCCCTGTGATCCCTTTCAACGAAACACCCGAAAACCATCCTTCTAAGAATGATGCCTTGTGGAACTTCCAAGGATAACACCTCATGAAAAAATGCTCATTCTGAGAGGGTGCCTTTTTTGGGTAAAATCTTCTAAAATCCTTCTCTAAGAGTTTGTTGCGACGCCAGTGCAATGAAACTAATCATTCTCTTTCTCTCTAAGAATAACTTTTTAAAGCTTTTCCTTCCATTAGTAATACTATGTGGAACCCGTCCCTGTAACAGTAACACCCTGAACCCTTCACCTTCAGGGTATCTCTTTAAGGAACCTTTTCCTTCAAAGCTCACACTTTATGGAACCCTTCCATGTGAGTGCAACACCTTTAACCCTTCCTTCCACTTTACAGAACCATTCCTTCTAAAGCAACAACTGCTGGCACCACTTCCTGCAAGGCTTCTACTCTATGAGACCCCCCCTCCCCCTCATTTTAAGGGTAACAGCCTCTGAAAAAATATCTCTAGGGATAACAGCCAGTTAATCCCTCACTTTTAGATTAACACCTCTGCACCCCAGCTAAAAGCGGTGAAACCTGGAAGCCATCTCGCAAAAGATAGCCACTTGAACTCTTACCTTTAAGAGTAACACCTACTAAAACCCCTCCCTCCAAGCATACCACCTTCTGTAACCCTCCTGTAAGGATAATCTCTGAAATCAGTTCCTCTAAGATTAACACTACAAGGACCCTTTGCTCGAAAGGATACCCTTGAAATCACTCCTCCTAAGGTTAAAGATTGCAGGACCCCTTCTTTTAAGGATAACACCTTATAGAATCAATCCTACTTAGGGCAACATCTTTTAGAAACACCCCCTCTAAACGAAAAACTTTCTTGAACCTTTCCCATTAAGATAAACAACTTATGGGACCCCACCCCATAAAGGTAAAACTTTGTGGAACCCATCTCTCTAAGGTTTAATGCGTTCTGGAACCCTTCCCAATAAAGGAAGACCCCTCCAATGGGAGCACTTTATTGAAGGTCTGTACACAGGCAATACCATCCCTGCAAGGTTAACACTCGCTGTAGTTACTTCCAACAAGGGTAACTCTTTCGGGAACTCCTTCAACTAGGATGAATATTTATTTTAACCCAACTCTTCTAGGTAGCATCTTATGGAGCCCCTCCATCCAAGAGTAACTCCCTTAGGAACCCCTCCTAACAGGTAGCCAATTATGGAGCCCTTCCCTTCAAGGATTGCCTCTGAAATCTCTTCCTTGTAAGGTTAATCACTGTTGTAACCTCTTCCCTTTTAAAAGCTAAGTTTGGCTATGCAGTACCGAGTGTTTCCATACTTTGTAAAGGAAACAAGTTACAGGTTTTAAATTATTAAGTAGACTAACCGAACAGACAATAAAGATCTCCACGTAACCCTGGCATTTCTTGGTATATGTCACGTGTACATTATTCAGACTGAACTACTTTAGACAATTAACAGACGTCCACTAAACCGATTAAGAATGAATCACTGAATTATGAATGAATCGGTTGCTCATGAATGATTCATGAATGGCAATGCGAGGTTTGATATGCATCCAACTTTTACACTTCATTCAACTTCGCTCCTCTGACATTCTTTCTGTCTTGCTAGGAAGCAACTTTGTGTGAATAAAAAAGAAATTAAAAGTTTCTACATTTTTCATAACAGTGGAACATCTCTTGGGTCATTGATGGATGGAAAGCCACACTTGCATACATCCACACATGCATTTTTAATATCAGACGAAACATTACCTATTCCTTTGTCTGCAATAATGAAAGGTTTCCAGGAATTGAATTTTAATTCGTTATTATTATTATTATTATTATTATTATTATTATTATTATTATTATTGCTGTTGTACATATTGTTGCTGCTTCTTCTGCTAATGCTTTTAAAGAGAGAGAGAGAGAGAGAGAGAGAGAGAGAGAGAGAGAATCATTTGAAGATTCATTAGGAATTTTGCAGGAAAGATGACCTTTGTGAATATGGGAGTCAAATCTAGGTGATGGATGAATTAAAGTTGGTGTTTCCATCATTATTCCTTTATTGACTTCACTATGATTTCTGCAACTGTCATTCATGATGCTTTCCTCAGAATATCATTTTGCACGTATATTGCGCACACACACACTCTCTCTCTCTCTCTCTCTCTCTCTCTCTCTCTCTCTCTCTCTCTCTCTCTCTCTATATATATATATATATATATATATATATATATATATATATATATATATATATATATATATATATATATATATCTCTGCTATTTATATTACTATTATTTTTATTATTATTATGATAAGTCACACGTGCCCGCATGTGAAATTGAAAATAAAGCACAGCGAGAGAAGAAAGAAATCGTTAAATTCAGATAAAATTCACAATAAACAAATTATTAAATGGATCTTAAAACAGATAAAGAATCAGGAACTTTATATGCCCAGATTTCTAACTTTGGAAGAAACCAGAGTGAGCCTGAGCGCAGGCATGCCACCAAGTGAGGGAACCCAGTCCCACAGCTAAAGAAGACCATGGTGCAGCGGCTAAGGCAGCTAAGGTTTTAAAGATAAAATGGCTGAATGGCCATTAAATGACATACGGTAGAAAATAGTGTGCATGATGATATCTGTCCACAAGATATCACAAAATGTTACATAAGGATTTGATTGAAATATTGTGGATGGCTGGCCTGTAGCCTATAGGCCGAGGACGAATTTGTGAAATTTTGCTGTTAGAATGAGTATGCGGTATCTTCTAAGGTGGTTCGTGATACTTTTCCTCGGCCAGTGAGTCAGAAGGTTTCACACTCGTTTGCCGTCGCAAATCTGTTCCATTGTTGGATTGAAGGACTGAGAACAATTTTGGGATCAAGTGCGTTGTTGGCGCTGACATCTCAGGATTTTTTACTTGAAAATTTAGACTCTGTTGCCCCACCTGTTCTTATTAATACGGTTATGCACATATCCACCTAGAATCTGTACATAACCATTTGACCGGTTGTGTAACCCTCACCGAGTAAAATGGCCACTTTAAAAAAAAAGTAAATTTAGGGGAAAATAGAGAAATAGTGATAAGAAATAAAATGTTTATTTACATTATTATACACCTGAGCACGTACATCTGAGTGCTATATTCCTCAGGTTATTATTTTCCTAAGTATTCCTGAATGCAACTTCGAGATAATCATTAAAGAACGGGCTGAACATTGGTAGTCTCTGTTTATGATCTCCTTTGATCAATATTAGATTAGGAGAAGACAAAGTTGGATAATTGGAAAGGTTAGGAAAAGGCCTTTGTTCTGGACTGGACATGCCTTAGCTTTTGTTAGCCATGGGACTATATGTGTTTGTGTACACTGTAATATTGAATATAGTTCGCTATTCATTAATAGTGGAGAATATTTCACTATTTCAAAGTATACGTTTTTTAACATCTTTTTCACGTAACATTCGATTGTTAGGGGAAGTGTGTGCCGAAGCCCGTTTACCTGAACAGATTGTTTTGTTGAACGGATTCCATAAGTAATAACATTAGTGCATCAAAAGATATTTCTCGTATTAAGTGTCGATAGCTATTTACCATTTTTATAAAATTGTAGGAATACGTAATATTTTGTATGAAATCATGGGAATGCATGATACCATATTATAAAGAAATGTTCAGATGTAGCAGTGTAGGAAGCGGTTGCTTTGAAATTGTACCTCTGCTTGGCATAATTACTAGTTGTCATTTTATTTACAGTAGTTTGGCGGTAGTAGCAGTTGGTAGCTGAACTATAGAAGGGTATGACTTGTGATTTACCTCAGTGGGAAAGCTTGGATCATGTAGAAAAACTGATTGGTGCGAATTTGTTTATCACGTCATATATTAACAGAATGTAGTGGTACAAAAGTGGAGTGATTCTTTTTCTTATCTTGTATTGATTTGTTAGCCTGATTAATATAAGGTTATTATTCAACGTATGGTGACTGTTAGTTTACGTATTGTTCATTTCATAATTGTTTACGAGTCATCCAGTTATTGTGTAGCATCTTTACCTTCAGTTTTGTCATGATGAGTTCATTTTTGATCAATTTCCGTTTTAACCATGGTAATGATCGTCCCTATACATGCTTTTAGTTGTTTTGTGGCAAAATATCAGTATACCTTTTGGTTTAATCTCCATAGCGTTACCCGCTAACAGTATTGTGAGACGTATTAATCCACAGATTTTGTCAGACAAGGGTTTTAGACGGCTTAAGTATTTACATGGTGCTCTCGTTATTTTAGTATGCATGATTGACCTTTGTTATGCATGACTTTTCATTCATTTGTTGTGGACTGACCTTTCCAGACTGTATGAACTTTCGTTATTTTTCTCTGAACATGACCTTTCTAGTCTGTATGACCTTTTAACTTTATTCTTGCCAGACCAGTCTTAACTTGGCCTTTTCCTATGTTTTTCTTGCGCTGATAGCTGTTTTTTTTTTTTTTTTTTCCTGACTGCTCTTGTGGGTTTGTCACATGTTTGCATAATGCTAACGCGGGTTTTGGGACCTATATGTTAACAGTTCAGATCAAACTTTCCCTCTTGAATTACTTGTATCTTTACTTCCTAATGTCCTTTTTTTAATATTTTTACTCTTGTGAATTTTTAAACTAAAAATAATTTATTTTTGCTGTGTTGTCGGTTTTTGCGTAATATGTAATTTATCGTATTGTCGTACTTGTTCAACTTTTAATTTTTTCTATTGCATCTTTCATATTTAATATTTACAGCCCTTATCATGGTTAGTTCCTAGTTTGACTTTATACAATTTTGAAATTCCTAACTACAGAACATCTCAAGTAATTGACAAGTACTGATGGTGTGCATCTTAATTTCCTAACTCTGCGGCAAGCCAGTGGTTATCCCAGATCATACAGCATTCGATCCTGCTAACAGTAGTTTTACATAGAGGTTTACTGAAGCCCTCTGCTACGGCCATTTTCAAGTAATTTCCTTGAAATTGTTTTATATGTTTTTCCTTGGTTATAAGTATCTTAAAAAGGCACTGTGTACGAAGTCGTTCTGTTTTAGGCTTTGATGATGCAGCATATCTCTTCAGAATTTGAGATGGATAAATTCTCCAGTCATTGGACTGAACTAATGGCATATCTTTCTTAATCTGACGATGAGTTATCAATAGTCCAAAGTCATTATGTTCAGGACCTATGATGCTGTGTCTGCTAACAAAATTTCAGTTTGGTCAATTCTCAGCAATTGAATTTAAGGCATGTTTTTAGTTTTCTGTAAAAGAAAACTATTGAGATGGCTTTGTCTGTCCGTCCGCACATATTCTGTCCGCCCTCAGGTCGTAAAAACTACTGAGGCTAGAGGGCTGCAAATTGGTATGTTGATCATCCACCCTCCAATCATCAAACATGCCAAGTTGCAGCCCTCTAGCTTCAGTAGTTTTAATTTTATATAAGGTTAAAGTTAGCCATCATCGTGTGCTTGGCAATGCTATAGGACAAGCCACCACCAGTCCGTGGCTGAAAGTTTCATGGGGCGCGGCCCATGCAGCATTATACCGAGACTACCGAAAGATAGATCTATTTTCGGTGGCCTTGGTCTCCACCTTAGTACTCTCCATTGCGCCGAAGAAACTTCGGCGAATTTTTTACTTGTTTCTTTAGTTGATAATGCTTCGGAAGTCTTATTTTGCCGTAGAACATTAGTTTCTTGGCATTTTGGATGCTGCGTCTCCCATCGAATTTGATTCTTCAGTCATTCGACGAAACAGAAGTCGTGTTTTTTCATAACCTGCCAATGCCTCAGAAGTGGCTTCATGTCTTGCAGATTGTGCATCTCTTCAACTAATGTGTAACATCTACGGCATAACAGTCCTCTATTTATCCTTCTAAATTGAAGGGTATTCATCTAACAGCGAATGTGGTGGTACTAGATGTGTAATATCCATATAGATGGGCGCGAAGAAATCATGTTAATCGTCATCATTGTAATAACTCATAAAAACAATGACGAAGTATTGAAAATGAACGTCAGTAAGATTAATTTTACATTATTTTTAGGATTTTTTCATTCTTTCGTCAAGCAGTGAAATATAAACCTAAACAACAGTCAGAGAGAGAGAGAGAGAGAGAGAGAGAGAGAGAGAGAGAGAGAGAGAGCTAGGGCCAGATGAGCATTGGTGGCCGTGGAGTGTGTATCAGCCGTAATAAACTCGAATATAATTTGCAGTGTGAATCAAATCCCAGGAAATATCAACATTGCTGGATGCGTCGGAAATCGCTTATATGCGTGTTGTTGTTTATGTGAACTGATAGAAGAGACAGATTCCATTAGCAATAAACTCTCCCTCCCCAAAATAGCGAAGAGAGACACTGAGCTGGAAAGATAATGAAGAAGTCCCTGATTTTAATTTAGTAGGAAAGTCCGCCGGGCAGCGTTGACGCGGACCTGTCTCCACGAAGGATGACGCGCCGGATGTCTGACAGGAGAGGGGAAGAGGGGTGGGAGAAGGGGGAGGGAATGGGAGGGGAAGGGGGAAGGATGGGTAGGGAAGGGGTCTGGACTCAGAGAGAAAGGGAGAGACAGACAGAGAGAGAAAGAAGAAGGACCAGTGGCTATCTGACTAGCTAGGTGATCCGCTTCATGAGAGGTGACAAGGGAAATGACACTTCGAAATGACAATAGCCGTGAATGCACACTAGAGAAGAGAAAGGACTGATAGATGAGGGGAAGGACGTAACATCACTGACAGTTATATGAGAGAGAGAGAAAGAGAAAGGGAGAGAGATAATCAAGATGATGCTTGATGAGTGACAACTACAGCGGTGTTAGAGATGGACGAGGGTAGTGATCCTGCCTGTAACAGGACAATTGACGAGAGAGAGAGAGAGAGAGAGAGAGAGAGACTTGGACCCTAAAAGCGAATTAAATTTCGAACGCGCTTGAGGGCCAAGACCCATTTGGATATTGTGATTCTGTGTTGATGAGGAGACAGTTATGTTCGAGTATCGGTAACACGACTAATACTATGCTATCGGTAATTGTAGTAATAGTAGTAGTAGTAGTAGTAGTAGTAGTAGTGGAAGCTAGTGTAATCCAGTGGGTGTTGATGATGAATGAACTTGAAAGGCTTTCACTGTAATGGAAGTAGATATCTGGTTTTGTTTTATTGTTTGATATTATTCAAGTTCTACTACTACTTCTACGAACACAAATGCTAGTACCAGCTTGATGTGATAATAATAATAATAATAATAATAATAATAATAATAATAATAATAATAATAATAATAATAATAGTTGATGGTGTTTTAGGCAAAAGTTTAAGCGGCCAACAATATAACGAAATTGATTTTAAAAAGTAGATATTTTTCTTTATAAGTTAGGTAAACTACTACTACTACTACTACTACTACTACTACTACTACTACTACTACTACTGTTGTTGTTGATGTATTCAGGTTTCTGTGGACAATGAATAAGCTTAAGCGCCCCAAACTGTAATGAAAACAGAAATCCAGTTTTAGTGTGGCGTTTTGTATTATTTTAAATGGTGATCAGGATAATTATTTACACTTTAGGTGGTATGGCGACGGATTTTGTTTTGTAAAACTTGATTTGAATATCAAAGGTGTAAAATGAAGGTTCAAATCCTCTCTTCATAATATGCCTGGTAGGGCGAAGCATTTTGTTTGCAGTAACCTTTGTTAAACATATATCCAATTAAACATAGTTAAATAGGTGCATATACATGCGTGCGCACACGTACACACACACACACACACACACATATATATATATATATATATATATATATATATATATATATATATATATATATATATATATATATATTATATGTATATATGTGTGTAATGATAATAATATATATGTATAAATATATATATATATATATATATATATATATACATATGTATAAATCCGTATGGGGGTAGCGCCGTTAGTGTACTTCATGCAGTTTGCACCGTAGGCATTACTTAATGTTCTTTGTATCGTCCCTTCGGCCCCTAGCTGCAACCCCTTTCATTCCTATTAATGTACCTCCGTTCACGTTCATATTCTCTTTCTTCCATCTTACTTTCCACCCCTACTAACAAGATTTACCTCCTGTTACACCTTTCAAACCTTTTTTCTCTCAGTTTCTGTTACAGCCCTGAATGACCTCTTAGGTCCCAGCATTTGGCCTTTGGCCCAGATTCTATATTCTATTCTATTCTATATATTCAGGGTGTCCGTAAAGTCTTTACAATTTAAAAAAATATATTACAAAAGCAAATGAACAGACAAATATAGGGAAATTATTACAGCATGAGGGATAGATATTTAATTTTTTTTTGCCCCATTTAATGCACCTCTATATCGGCACCATTGGTTGCGTGAAGTACATCAGGACGGTACTCGATTTCTTGCCACGTTCGCTGTAGCATAGCCTTATCAGTAGTGGCAACGGCATTAGTGATCTTTTGCTTGAGATTAGTGATGTCCCGTATCTTTGTTCGATACACGATATCTTTATCATACCCCATAGAAAGAAGTCCACGGGTGTGATACCTGGTGAACGAAGTAGCCAGGAAATTGGGCCATCCCTTCCAATCGACTGGTCTGGAAATGTTTGATTTAGGAACCCACAAACATGCTGTCCCCAATGTGGTGGTGCACCACCTTGCTGGAAAATTATGGTTGGTTGAAGGTCATCTAGTTGTGGTGCCACTTATTCAGTCAAAAGGTCAATATGAGCATCTGCAGTAATTGATGTCGCATTGAAGACAAATGGACCAGTGATTCGATTGCACATGATCCCACACCACACATTCACTTTGGGACTATTTTGGTGACGCTTCCTAGTCACAGGGGAATGTTCTGCTTCCCAGATTCTCACATTATGTGTGTGCAGTTTCCATGAAACATGGAAGGTTGCCTCATCACTAAAACAAACTCGGTTGAGGAACATTTCATCCTCAGAAATTCGTCCCAGCATGTTAACTGCAAACTCTTTTCATCTTGTTTTATTATTTGGCTCGAGTGCCTGTATGAGTTGTGACTGTCAAGTTCCTGTGTAGGGCTTTGTGCACTGTTGAACATAGTAGCTGTAAGTGTCTGGCAGCAGTAGAGATGGAATTTGTAGGAAAACAATCAAAGGCTTGTCTTACACGATCGATGTTTTCCTCAGATGTTCTTGGTCATCCACTTCTCCCTTTATCCAACACTATCCCTGTCCTTGTCCATAAATTTCTTGTGCCATGCACAAATTGACAGATGTGATGTTGGATCTCTTCCATACTTAGTTCTGTAGTTTCGCTGAACCTGTGCATCCGATTTTGTTTCAATAAACCATGACACATATTGTGCCTTTTCTTCAGGAATAGCCATTTTTTAGGGGTTCATTTAACAGTACTTCTTTCATCAACAGGGTACCTGAAACACAAATGCAATGTGATTAAAAACTTTGATAACTGATGAGTGCATAGAACAAATTTGACATGATCTCTCATCAGTGGCTTTTTGTAATATATTTTTTAAATTGTAAAGAGACTTTTATGGACACCTGTATATATATATATATATATATATATATATATATATATATATATATATATATATATATATATATATATATATATATATATATATATATATATATATATACATATATATATATATACATATATATATACATATACATACACACACACATTCATTCATACATAATACACAAAGGATAGTGTTGTGGTTCAGCATTTAAATATGAATATTGTAGTGAACATTGCCCTGTTTTTTCCTTTCTGGAAACACCCCCGGGTTAATATCGAAAAGAAATGCCATACTTATCCATAGTGTCTTTTGGTCATGATATTTGTTACACAAGCGAGAGCACCAGGGTTCGGCTCCTGAACAAAGTAGTGAGCTTTAGGCACTCCGTTTTCCCTGATGCCTCTGTTGATGTGAGCAGTGAATTATGTACTGGATTGGTTATTATTTGTGGTGGTTCTCAAAAGACTTGCTGAGATATGGAAATGTTGTGCCTTCTGGAGCCTCTTACGTTAAAGTGAAAATGTTTATATACATTATATATATATGTATATATATACATATATATATACATATATATATGTGTGTGTGTGTGTGTGTGTGTGTATATATATATATAATATAGGTACAGATATGTATACTTACTTTGTTGGGCTCACGTCTGAGGTTTCAACTGTATGCCATTTTTCCATTAGGAGGGATGGCTCCAGTTAGCATTCTCCTCTAGTTCTCAGAAAGTCTTTTTTGAACCAGGTCCATTCCTTACACTAGGTTGGTTGTGAAACATTATCGGTCGATTACGTACAAGTACAGTCAGATTCAAAAGTCCGTCGACACTCCATGGAAGTTTCCTTCCAAATGTAGAGTGCTTGCTAGTTTCACTTAGGTGAGTGAATGTCAGCAAGCTTTTGAATTTGCCTGTGCCTAATTGCCTGGGTCAAGGGAAACTTAATTGGTTTTAATGGACAGTACCTAAACTGGCCGCGTGAATGGGGACTGAACCAGCTCTTGTTGTTGGTGAGGCGAACGTTCTAATCACTAAATTACGGTAAACCCAGGTGTGGTGGTGTATGTGAGGCATATATCATGAAGTGAGTAAAGTTCGTTCCAGGATAAGTAACTGAAAACATATAGCATATAAATTTGATTACAAATGACACAAATACATCAAGTAATGGCTGCACAAAAGAATATGTAGGAGAATCTCAAACAAAAACACACATGTAAACAATATATATATATATATATATATATATATATATATATATATATATATATATATATATATATATATATATATATATATATATATATACTGTACAGTTTATGTAAATGTTTGCATGTATTTTTGTTTGAGATTTGCCTGCATATTCTTTTGTACAGTCATGTACTGAATGTATTTGTGTTGTTTGTATGTAAATATTTATAGACTATATATTTCAGTTACATACATATCCTGGAATGAACTTTACTCACTTCATGATATAATATGTCTCACATACATCACCACACCTGGGTTTGCCGTAATTTAGTGGTTAGATCATTCACCTCACCATCAACAAGGACTGGTTCAACCCCCATTTGCACGGCCAATTTAGGTACTCTCCATTAAAACCCGTTAAGCTTCCCTTGACCCAAGCAATTAGGCACAGGCAATTTCAAAATCTCGCTGACATTCACTCACCTAAGTGAAACTAGTGAGCACTCTACATTTGGAAGGAAACTTCCAGAGTGTTGACGAACTTTTGAATCTGACTGTACTTGTTTGTAATCGACCGATAATGTTTTGCAACCAATCTAGTGTAAGGAATGGACTTGTTCAAAAAAGACTTTCTGAGAAGTAGAGGAGAACGCTAACTGGAGCCACCCCTCCTAATGGAAAAATGGCGTACGGTTGAAACCTGAGACGTGACCTGAACAAAATGCTGAACTTGTGTGCACTATGTAATGGTTTTTATTTATCGTAAATCCCATTGGTATCACCAAATCGTTGAAAAACAAAGGTGAGCATGACTTCGGAAACTGGTTCAGTGTCACTGCTTCATTTCCATTATTAGTCAAGATAAAATAATAGTTAAAATTAATGTTCTCACGTGGTACGGTAAGAAACAAACAAAAATTCTAGAATGCACATAATCGTAGTGAAGTCAGTCTGTAGCATTCAATTAATCAAACAGTCTAGAATGTCCTTGTTATCATCTCATTTTTAATCTATCATAATGACATGTTAACCTGTGACCATTAACTTGAAGTAGCTGCCTTTTGAAATGCGACCCCAAGAGAATGTATTTGTAACAATACCTTTTACGGCTTATATTCTTAGATGAAATTTCAAGAGCATATATTTTTTATGTAACTAAGAAGGTATTCGATTTTCTATTTTGAGTTCAGATACAATGGTTTTTATAGATAGTTTTTAATGAGTTTTTATCGTTAGATCTTATAAAGAGTGGAAAAGGATAATTTTGTTAAGAGGGGTTTATAATTTTTAATTCTTCAGAGAAAATATTAATATTAACTTAAAGCGCATTTATATCTTCAAAAGTATTTATTTTAACATATAAATTCAAGGGTACTCATTTTTTCCATTGACTTCAAGAATTTTTATATTCCAAAATACATTTATGGTCATATATCTTTATTGCCAAGTATATTCTCAAATTTATGTTCGTTTACACATGACCTGAACTTCAATAACATATCTTTACTTGTGAAGTAAAGTGTATCAAGTAAATAGTATTGTCTACTTCAACCTTAAGTAGTCTCAAATACGTTGCTTTACTACATTTTGACTGTCAGTGCTGATATCATATCAATACCTGTACAATGAGCAAGAGTATTTGTACAGCTTCTGTACAAATTAATCTATGCCACGAATGAAATAGGCCGCGCTGTTCTCTCTCTCTCTCTCTCTCTCTCTCTCTCTCTCAGTCTGCGCCATGATTAAGTAACAGTTCTAGTTGTAATAGAGAAAAATTATCCCTCTCCTTTAGTTTTCAGATACGGAAATTCATTAACATTCCTCTTTCTCAGCTCCCACCCCCACCTTTTTTTCTCAAAATTTTTGGTCTAAAATGGAATCGATATTTTAATACAGATATGCATCACTGATAACTTACGAGTCTATAATGACTTGCACTTTACAAGGCAATTCAACTATGTCATCAGAATCTCTCTCTCTCTCTCTCTCTCTCTCTCTCTCTCTCTCTCTCTCTCTCTCTCTCTCTCTCTCTCTCTCTCCTTCAGTTATATTTCAAATGGTTGATGAGGTCCAAGGCAATCGTATGTATAAATTTCACTTTGTTCATTTTTCAGCGTTCAAGTGATTTATCGTATATTTTATCGTATATCCCTCTAGTTTATACTTCACAGGTATAGATATAATAAATGAGTGTTTATAGTTACCTGCTTCAATTCAGATGTGTGTCTTCGTGTATGTTATTTCTAGAAATAAAATTATATATTATATATATACTGTATATATGTTATTATTATTATTATTATTATTATTATTATTATTATTATTATTATTATTATAAATATTTACCGCAACCGTCTCTATGGTTAGCCAAAATAGGGGTCAAAGTCTCATCCATTGAAGAGGGGTACCCCATGCTCGATAGTGGTGGAAGCGAAGTGGAACTTACGGGTGCAGCTTCAGATGGGGTCAAGCCAGGTAGTAAGATTAAGTGATTCATTGGGGAATAGGCATTCTAGTGGTAGCTCTATATCCTTGTCACAAGAACTATTTCCCTGTGCTCTCCTTTTGCTGGTTCTCAATTGTTTTCCAGGAATGCCAAGCACTCCCATGAAAAATGGCCATTTCTTTAGCCTAAGGGCTTATAGACTGAACAACTTCCAAGGAACAGCTGAGAGAAGTCAGTCAAAGATCAGTCACAAAGCAGGCAAGACATCGTTATTGCTAAGTCCCACACCTCGGGCAGTATCTATCTCGGCACTTTGCCACCAACTGGCCTATTTTGGGGTCACAAGAGACCCAGACTACATACAGTCCCTTTGTTTGTTAACTGAAGACATAGTGGATCATCTAGCTATTTTTCAAATTGCACTTGCAATCTGGATTGCCCAGTCAGTCTGAGATTAGCAATTGAGTACCACTCTACTTTGCCTCCCACTAAATCTCTCATTTCCTCTTCACATATTTCATATCCCAGAGTAAATCTCTTGCTGATACCCATTTGCTACTATTATGTGTGTTCTCCATATGAATTAAGTCTAGTGATGAAATATTGCTTTACATTCAGTGACACAGAGTTAATCATCCCTCCATTGTGCTAGATTATTGCAAGTGAGAGAATCCTTTATGTGCGAACCCTTATCTGGAATAAATCTATTTCCAGAGACGTGTTAACTTGTAAGGACTGGGTATTGAGCTTCATACTGGCTGGGTGTATACTGGTTTATTGGTAGTTCCTTACTGGGCTAAATGTACAGAATCTTCGAAGATGTTATTGACGCGTGCGAGCGTTAAGGTGGCATCTACACACAGACAGGTAAAACATAGATACAGACTTAGACATCTGTGTTTGTCGGCAGACAAACAGATGGCGATATTGATAGACATGATTAACATACAGTGACGGAATATATATCAATGGAAAGGCCAGGAAATTCTACATATGGCCAATTGCATGAGATTCAAGACAGATTACTGAATACAATGCAGTAGCATAATATATGTGAAATGGAGAGACGTTTGGTGTCTTCACAAACAGAAACACACATACAGTTTGATACAGAAGATTCGGTGGAACATTATAAGTACATGATTAGAATGCTTGCATGGCAATGCAAGTAGTGGTGATTGTACATAAAACAAGACAACAATGGTTAGGGAGAAACAGACGGAAATATTGTATGGTTGAAATCGCGTTCTGCCAGAGAAAGAAAACAAGATGCTTGCTTTGTCCTGTCCAATCCGATGGATGACGATTGACGAACACATCTAACACACGTGTTTGGAAGAGACAGCGTCGGGCTCTTCAAATACTCTCCCCAAGACATGGGTAACGTCTGATTGTTTGGAAGAGATGGCATCGGGGCGACGGGTTTACATATCGTTCCCCTGCAAGCAAGACATCAATGCGGGAAATTGTCTTGCCGACAATTTATGTAATTGGCTCGAAGGGCTTGGGCTAGGGGCGGGTAGGAGGCTGAAGGTGGCGCCGGCCAGCAGGAGGCTCGAGGAGGACGGAGCAGGTTGAAGGGTGACGCGGATGATCGCCCGTGGCTGGCTTGAGGGGCTGAAGGATGACGCGGCTGATCCTGGTAGCCAGCTCGAGAGGGGCGGCAGCAGGCTGAAGGATGATGTGGCTGGTCCTTCGCTGGTCAGCTCGTCCAGTACGTGTGGGGGCAGCTTCAGGTTTCCTGGAGGAGCATCCAGGGCTCCGGTGGTGGGGTGGGTCATCTCAGAGGGTCGGACTTTCTGAGAACTCAGAACGGGCGGGAAGCAGCGAAGCGGCGAATGGTCTGTCGGCGGTTGTGTCATCTTGGGTCGGCCGGGTCCTTCAGGTCACTCGGGTCACCAGTGTGGGACTGCATTGAGCGGCTTATACTGGCTGGGTGTATACTGGTTTATTGGGTAGTTCCTTACTGGGCTAAATGTACAGAATCTTCGAAGATGCGTTCTGAGAAAGAAAAACGAGACGCTTGTTTTGTCCTGTCCCACTCGGATGGGATGACGATTGACGAACACCTAACACACACGTGTTTGGAAGAGACAGCGTCGGGCTCTTACAAACTCATCTGCCTCTTGTTTCTACCACCGACCTAACTGTGAGAAGTTTCTTAGAGGGGCAATTAATTCAACCTTGCTGCATGCAAGCCACCTGCTTCTGCAACTGATTACAAGATAGTGAACTCTGTATTCTCGAGCCAAGGACTCTCGCTTATGTTAATACTGTGTAAAAATTACCATCCCTGTCTGAAAGCCAGTTGACTGTGAATTTTGTTTTAATTTTATTGCTGTGTTTGCCTTGCTAGGTTGCACCCCAATCAGGATTTATTTCCCCTGCTTTAACTGTGTGAAATAAAGTAATTTATTGTAGCTCAGGGCTTCCATGGCAACCTTCCCTTTTATTTAAGAGGTATCGCTAAGGTGAGTTATCTTGTGTGTTGCATTTTTATTACATATTTGGTTCTGGGTAAGTGGCTCCTAAGGCCAAATTCAAAATCAGTATTCATTTCATTTGCAAACCAGGCCAAATATGTAACAGTGGTGACCTTGCCAGGATCTCAGTAAAAAAATAGCATAATAGCTTCTGCTAGCTAGCCTGCAGAGCTGAGACAAAACTAGGAGCTAGAATAATTTAGTTACAAAGCAGTAACTCGCAAGGCATATATAAAGGTTGGACAGAAATGAGGAAGAGGTAAGATGGTAAGAGAGATATCAGTGTTACACTGTCAAATTGCATTAGGTAGGGAAAGCGTTGAATAAGTGATTGTCTCAATCTAAAATTTACGAATAGGAGATAAACTGAAAGCGGGTAGCAGTGGAGTGATTTTGAAATTCCCACCTTTGAACGTCCCTGATTTGAGACAGAGCTGATTTAACTTGCCACCTCGCATGCCAGCAAGTAATGCATGAATGTTGAATTTCTAGCTAGATTAGCTTAGTGCATGTTACGTGAGAGTAAGTGTGCGCAGCTTCTCTCAGATAGGAAAAGGGATATTTTTGTTAGTCCATAGGTCATAGGTTTATAGATATCAAATATCATTACTATTGAATGTACATTTACTTTATTACTGTCTCACAGGAGAATTATGTTTAATTATCATTTATCCCTCATAACCATTACTGTATTCTTATTGTAAGACCACTAGCCTGATAATGCATCGTGGCAACATCACTATTAATCTTTCCCACCAAGTGCGATACCTAAGCAGCTCCAGTTAAATGGTCGATGAAGTGACAAATGTGGGCTTCCCTCCACTTTCATGTTATTGTCTGTCTGTCTTCAATATATGGGAGTATTAAGAATCTACGATTTTAACCTATCACCTTCATTCCATTGCCTACATGGACGTACATGGCAGGGTTACATGCCGCTGATACGTGGCGCAGTGAGTATCTCCCTTGACAGAGACTTCCGCCGGGCCCGAAGTTTTGAAATCCAAGAAGGTGACAGCCATTGAGTATTTACTTCTCATCTCGCATATTGGATCTCTTACAGTGAGCCAGGATATTAACGACAGTGTCGCCAGTACTTTACAGTGTCTCCAGGAGTGATACAGTGTTTGTGCAGTGAAGAGTTAGAGTGTTATAGTGCAGTGTGGTGCTGTGAGAATTCATCCTCGCCAATATCTCAGTGGAATATTCAAATTCTGGTGCGATTTTTGTGGCCCCGTCACGCATCCTTCTCCTCTCATGCATTGAGGGTTACTGAGCCAGCAGCTGCCCGCCCAGTGCTACCCCCACCGCTCTCCACTCAGCCCGCTCTCCTCCCCACCACTGTCTCTCCACCCAGACACTTGCACTCACCCGCCTGCTTGCCTTATTTCATAAGTTGACTCTAACTTGGATTTTAATTTTCAACTACTCCTAGTGCATTCCTTCATTTGCATAGAGCAAATTGGACATTTAACTGGCATTCTACAGATTTCAAGCTCTCTTATGATACCCAACTCAACATAGCTCAGCAAAAGGAACAGCTAATTGAGTTGCCTGATCAGACAGGGGATCAGACAGTGAATCAGTCAGAGGATCAAACAGAGGGTCCGATGGGAGACGACAGATCAATGCATCCCCCCACAGCTGATGACAGTACCAGTCCCACCCTCCCTCCTCCCATGGCTCCCAATAGCCAGTAGGCCAAGATAATAACAAGTTGCACCTCATACATTTTCTTCAGACTTCCAGCTTGCAAGAGCAAGATCGACGGAGACAAGAGGAATAGACCTTCAGAAGACAGATGGAGCAATCACGACAGGAGGACTACCAGCAGTTCTTGGCTCTATTCACACTGATACCAGGACAGTTTGCAGCGTCATAACCACAGCAACCTGACACCACATCTGCACCTCCTGTCACACCTGTTCCCCCAACCCCTGGCATTGCAGTGCATACACCTATGGTTTCTAGCAAGCCTGCGGTTCACTCCCACCTCTTCTGCAACAAGATGCAATATATCAAGAGTTTTGCCGATGGAGGCTCCATTTTAAGAACGCTGCAGCCTTAGTTGGACTTGATAGATTGCATCAAACCTCCCAGCTGATCCACCTGAGGACTTGCATCTCCCTGGATGTTCAGCGTCAGCTTTCACATACACTGGGCATCCCTCCCAACACATCACTCTCCCTTACAGGGGTGTTGCATACACTGCAGAAACACTTTCACAGCCTCAGAAATGAAGCTTTACGACGTAGGGAATTGTTGTCCTGCAAACAGGCTGTGGGAGAATTGTTTGCGGACTAATATGCATGCCTCAAGGATTTCACTGATGAAGTGGACTTATGAACTGGCAACCCCACTTCCTGCACCGAATGGCAATTGCAGATGGTAATTTTGATGGGCGTGAGGGACGAAGAGATAATACAATGCCTTATCCCCCTCCAACCCTCTTCCACCCTTGCAGAGTCCTTGACATGCTGCCTCTCCTATGAATTCACACGAGGCGACTGCATCAGCCATTGCATCTTCCCCTATCCAGTCAGCGCAGTATCCTCATACGAGGAACCAGTGCCTACAGAAAAAGACTTCTCATCGATCTCCTGACCAGCGGTCATACCAGTATCTTAACAGTGACCCTTGTCAATACTGCTCTCGCAGGCATGACTCTGGACAATGCCCAGCCAAGGGTGGCACTTACAATAACAGCAGAAGCACGGGTCATTGGTCCTGCTCTCAGAAATGCCCTGCCAAGGAAACTCAGTGCAATATCTGCCAGAAACAGGGACATTTTGAGAAGATGTGCAGGTCTACCAAGATGAATCGGACTGGTCATGCAGCCTCACCTTCAAGCCCAAGTGGAAATCGCCCCTCACCACCTACTGAGTCAAACTACCAGCAGTCATTTCATGGGTGCCAACTCAGATAACAAGTCCCCTCCACCAGCCACTGTCTCCCTGTCATTTGGCAATATCTCATCATGTCCCCAGCTAATCCCCGATACAGGAGCAGACATCACAGTGATTGGCACCACACACTTGGATGCACTCCTCATGCCCTGGACAAGATTTTCATGCCCACCCATGATGGATGTCTTGACAGTAGATGGATCCCCCCTGATGCCAGCTGTGGGATGCTTCCAGGCAACACTTTGCCTCGGCAACAAGTCATGCTTTGCAACCATACATGTTTACAAGGATATCCAGACCACCCTCCTCACCCGTGGACATTGCAGAGCCCTTGCCATGATGTCACCAGACTTCCTGAAGCCCATTCTTAACGTGACGCATGTCAACAGATGTGCCCAGTTTCCTGCCTCCGCCATGACGTCACCTGTAGCTGGTAAGGACTGTTTTCTCCACCATTTCAGTGACATCCTCATATCCAAGAGTGTAATGTTTTTATTATTTCTTTTAAGGTCCTTTCGTTTCATGTTTCGTATAGATTTTAGTCTTTCTTCACTCTTGGTTTCTTTCGAGGTGTCCTTCAGACGCTTCATGGATGATGTGTGCTATCTTTGTATATTTATTCTTTTAAAGTATTGATATCTCTCTAGAAAGGCGTATAGAGACGAGATCGGTAATTTCTTCACTTTAATTAGTACTTTAATATTATAAAGATCAGTACAAAATTAACAAGTTACAATGATAGGGAAACGAATCACTCTGAATCAGTCTATATGGGGAACACGGAAGCGAGGGGAGAAGTAATTCCTCCTTGAAGGACACAGTTCTGAACTCTCCTCTCCTCGTCGGTCTCTAACCTGCTGAAACTCAGAAAACTTGCCATTCAAAATCTCCACCTCCTTCTAGCCTTATTGAAGGATTAATCAGCAAGGCCTCCCTTCAAGTAGCTGATTGAAGGACTGTAGTGGGTGATTCAAATCTCTCCTAGAGGACTTGATTGAGGTGATCTTAGAGGTGTGGAAAGACCCTCCCACACATAATTGATTGGAGGTTGAAGAAGTATATCACTGGGCCAACCCCCAAATTCCTGGAACTTCCCACAAACACCTTTCTGAGAAGGCGGGGCTATAGAATCAGCTGCTGTACATTTAGACTGTGCTGACTCATGTTTTGCTAGGCTTCAATCGCGAGGCCATTATTCTTTTTGGTCGACTGTTTTATGGCTTAAACACGATATACTGCAATGGTTCATTTAAACATCCAGCGTATTGATAACACGACACAAAAGCATTTTGGCGTTATCACTGTGTTCTTTGCCGCTCTCTTTATTCTTATTTTCTCCTTCTCCTAACTTTTTCTTTCATTCTCTCTCTCTCTCTTTTTCTATTTAATTTCCTATCTATTCAATCACTGGATGAGTGTGACAAAAGAATATGTTTCAATGACAAAATCAAAACAAAATAAAGTATTTATATGATTGCCCATCAAGTCAATTCAAAAAAATTTAAATTGCACAAACTGTGTCAATGCACTAATGCAAAAATCAATTAAGAATATGGTAGAAAATTCACATTATTATATCATGAATCAAAAGAGATACATATACATACAAATATACATATATTGAATTGTTATACTGTAAAATGGTTAACTGTTTTAACACATAATGCCAATAATAATACAAAAAAGAATTCAGTAGTAAATTATGTGTAAAAGATCATTTTAATTCTTCATTGGTCCTTCTTTATTTCTGTTATAATCTTCTCAATATTTGAAATTACCACACATTTGACCAAAATTGCAAACACTATTATTACAATAATGATTATGACAAAATTGAACAGAGACAGAATTGGTGAAACATTTTCTTTGTAATAGAAAATTCATCTACTAAATCCAACTCATTTATTTGTTTTAACTCTAACTGGAGATGTTTAAATTCTTTTAACTTCACTAGAGTAGTCTGTATGGCTTATTTTTATGGATTGTGATTTCTGTGAAGACATGAGGTTCATAATATAATTTATTAGAATAACTAACTTGCAAGTCTTATCAAAAGCATGGACATTATTGAAATTAATTTCTTACCTTATATTATGGCAATTAATAGTTGCTGTTACTTGAACTTAGTGAAAACACAAAAACTGACTGTTCTACTTATAACAGAAACAAAATCATGTTTGATAATTGTGTACACAGTACTGTCTCTTGATTTTTGTTTTCAATTATTTCTGAACACAAGGATAGGCATTATTAGTTTCATACAGGTTGTCAAGGTTGCAAATATACTTTATCTTTCAAAATATACAATTTAATTGATATCAGTAATAAATGACATCATTAGTCCATGTTCTTCTAATGCAAAATTGATATGGTTGGGACATTTGAGATAATTACGTTTTCCCTTATCAACATGGAAAAGGATGTATGGACATCAGTACATCTGCCTCCTTTTTGATTAAAAGGTAGTATTAGAAGAATCTTACTTTTAACTACCTTGGTGGTTATCAAATTATAACAGACCATTATATCCTTTACCATAGTGTATAAATGTCCTTCACTAAAAAATCACTAATTATGCCCCACCCTCTTGTTATTAATGTTGACCCCATATTCCTTATACAACAAAATGGCATTTAATAGATCTATGGTCTTTGCAATACAATTCTAACATTGTTCATGTAAAATGTAATTAAATGTTGTTCATCTGTTATTATTATCTTAATTCTTTGGTAATATTTGTGTTCACTTGATTAATAAATTTTTATTTTTTCAATTCCTTACTGTTTAAATTTTTGAGAGCTTATAATCTTATTTAACACAATGCCTTTGTTGCTGTCCATTTCTCCAGTTTGTCTATACGGCACTTTCTTTTTCTACATTAGAGTCTGTCGTGACTCCAAACAATTGATTAAGTGCTGTTCCTTAAAAGGTAAGAGGGATCGTTTGATCTTGTATTTAACACACTTCCTATGTCATTATCTAGTTTTTCCAACAATGGTAAAAACACTGTTATTTTCACTTTTCCTAATTAATGATTTCTAATTTTGACATCTTTCAATGTCATTTCATTGATAAGCACTCGATGTAATGTCAATACTCACTATGCCAAGTCCTTTTATTAATTTCACAGATCCCTTTTCTCAGTAGTGCACCTTTTCCGGGATCACCACCCCAGATGACACATAGCAGTGTTATGAAAACCAAGAAGAACTGCATGTTTGTATCTGTAAGAATAAGCCTTATCAGATATTCTGTATACATGAGGTATTTTAATGCCTACACATTGTTTATATCTAATAGTTCAACACTTTACATAAATTTATCTTTTCTTAAATTGTATTTGTTATTTATTGGTTCCCTGTTTAACTTTTCAGTAATTCAACTATTCTCTTATTGGACCAAGAGTCTGTTTATTACCTTTACATGACTGGTATGAACAATTCTTTCCTTTAGATCAATCTCACTTATGATCTTTAGCTATTTAACTTCAACACTCTAATACCCTCTGTAAGGACCATTAAACTTGAAGATACTTTTGCATTAGGACCTTCTGGAACATGATTCTGAACATATACCTGAGCATACTACAATTTTGGTTTAGCTGTATTTTTGTTATAGTACTCTTGCTTGGAGACCTGAGCTTCCTTAAGTCTAGTCCGTCTGTTTGATCGTTCTGACACGTCTAGTTTTCCCAGGCAAATAGTCAGTCAATGTATCTAGTAACGTATTTGGCAGTCTCTTCTCGTATGTCGTAGTGTGGTGATTCTCCTGTACTGCTCATTTACAGTATTGTTTATAGTAAACTGCAATGTCTTCCAAAGCAAATCCTGGTTCTCTGTGGTATTAGGTTTAACTAAAGTTTTCAGGATATCCTTTATCTACGATTCTGTTCTTTTTCTACTGCTCCATTTGAACTTGGTTTATATGCTGTGATTTGACATTTATTTATCTCATAAAATTTACATAATTTTTTTAAAAGTTCAGTAGTAAATTTCATTTATCAGAAAGAACTTGGGACATGAATGTCTCTGCAATAATTCTAGATTTAAGAGCTTCTGCTACTGTAATTGCATCTCTATTTCTTACTGGAACGATCTCTACATATCTTGTTAGATAAAGGTCTAAAAGACTAACATTTGTTTATTCCCTAACAGTGGTAGGAAATGGACCTAAAAGTCCATAGATACGACCTGAAATGGATTCAACTCTGATGGGTATTTTTCAAGAGGAGCTTTTGGATTTATTGTTACCTTTATTTCGATTACAAACTACACAATTTTGTACAAAGTTCTTGGCATCCTCACTACAATGGGGCCAAAAATAGTTTTCTGGTTAGATTCTAGTTGTCTTTTGATTCCAGAGTCCTGCTAACTTGTATGAGTGTGTTAGTTCTAAAACTTCTGATTAGAGTTTTGGGATGTATAGTCGAGAATAACCATCTTCTCTTGTTGGTCTTTATACAGTAATCCATTGATTAAAACAAAATCAGGTTTTAAAGATTCATCTGTCATTAGTTGTCCTATTATATGCCTGATTTTCTGTATCCATTCCTTTGTTGTATTTATAATTCTTCCAAATCTAAAATTTACCACTGACAGCTAAAACAAAAGTATTAGTGGTAATACATTTCTGTTTCTTCTGTTCTGATAATGCATCTGCTAGTGTATTAAATTTTCCTGGGGATATCTGAATTTGGTGCAAATTCTAGTACACTAATGAACCATCTATTGAACTTCATGTTATTTTGTAAAAGTTCTCTTTAAACAAATCACAAAATTGGTTTTAGATCAGTAAGTACATTGACTTGCGTACTAAAATTATGATTCTAAATTTCCCTTAGACCCCAGTATACCACAAACATCTCTCTTTCTATTGTGCTATATTTTTTCTCTGGCAGCATTTCAAACCTACTGTACAATATACTGCCCTCATTCTTGTTTTGTCCTTTGTAATAATACAGCCTCATCCTGTACTTCTGATGCATCACAGTTAAGTAAAGTCCTTCGAGAAATCTGGGTAGACTAGCACGGGATTCTGGTCATTTTAATTTTTAGTGTTTGGTGTTGTTCTTGTTCTTATTCCATTCATATATTTGACATCTTTCTTTGTTAATTTGTTAATGGTTTGCTATTGTAGCAAAGTTTTTAATGAAAGGTCTATAGTAGCCTACCATTCCTAGGAATCTTCTCAATGCTTTCAAATTGGTAGGAGCTGATATTCAACTATTGCTTTTATCTTGCCTGCTTGCATTCGCAGACCATCTTCACTAATTACATGTCCTAAGTATTCCAAAGATTTCATTAAGAATTGACATTTCTTTAATTTGATTTTTAATCCTGCTCTTCTTAATCTTTCCAAGACTATTTCTAATGTTTTGAGGTGACTTTCTAAATCTTTGCTAAAAATGATAACATCATCTAAGTAAACTGCAACATTTTCTATATCCCCTAATATTTGAAGCATTAATCTAACAAACGTTAAAGGAGCCGAAGTGAGTCCAAATGGCATGACTTCAAATTGCAAGTGTTCCTTGTGTGTGCTGAAGGCTGTGAATGGTTTCGACTCTTCGTCTAAAGGTACTTGCCAGTATCCACTAAGTAAATCTAAAGATGAAAATATCCTTGCACCTCCTAACTGAGCTAACATATCTTGAATCACTGGCATTGGCATTCTATCGGGGATGGTGTTGGAATTTAACTTTCTATAGTCTATCACAAGTCTCCAATTTCCATCTTTCTTTGGAACAAGTAGTAATGGAGAATTATATGGAGATTTAGAAGGAATGACTACCCCATCTTTCTTCATTTCTTCTATCAAATTATCAACTATGGGTCTTTGGCTTATTGGTAATCTGTAATTAGGAATAAAGAATGGTTTGTTCCATCATCTAATACAATTTTATGCCTTAGGACATTTGTTCTACCTAATTTATCTCCTTCTATTGCTATTACATCTCTGTATTTTTCTAATACTTGAATTAATCTATCTTTGTTTTCTGGAAAATCTGTTTTATTCACTTCTTTGCTTAATTCAGATGTTTGACCAGTTACAGAGAAAAATGCTTCTTCTTCTAATGTTAGTAATGGATTGTTAATAGGTATTCCTTTACAAAAGATAATGCCTGCATAAAGTGTTAGTTTGTTATCTGAGTAGTTCTGGACATAAACTTCACAAGTATCACCCTTCATGTGGACTAAAGAATTATCCATTCTGACAAATTCTGGTAACTCTTCATTTAGTAAAAGAACATCTTTAACTCCTATCTCTTCCTTTCCCCTAAGATGTATTTTTGTTAAACACTTTGGATGCAAAATTACCTGTCTGTTTAGTATTAACTGTACTTTATTATCATCAGCAGTGTACACAACATACTTCCTCATCTTTTGTTTCTGCAAAGTAACAATGTTCTGCATCTATACTAGTTTCTTCAGTTACTGCTATTATATCATTTATATCTACTTTATTTATTTTCTTTAACAACAGTACCTCATTTACTAATTTCCTTCATTATCATAGCTGATTACTACATTGCTATAATGTTCTGTATTTATCTCTGCATAATTATCCTCATAAATGTCTTGTTCCTTGTCATATTCAGAACACTGGAGATCACCTTTATTTATTTCTGGGTCACTTCTTTTGTTGAGGGTATAATTTCTGGATGTGCACATCTTATCTTTCTAGTCTGTAATTTTGGAAATTCCTCCTTTCCGTTACCATTCATTTTAATTTGATTGTTCTCTTGATGATAAGTTATTTTCTGTATGTCTTTGTCGCTTGTTGAAGTCGTCTCAGACAAATTGATCAGATTTTGGGTGAAACTTTTCTTCTTCAAGCGTAAAGCATACGCTCTTTTATTATCTTGTGTAACGTTAATCCTTCCTTCTCGGCAATTCAGTATAATTCCACATTTCTTCATTAATTTATATGAGAACAACACCTGTGCGGGAAAGAACCTGTCTTCTAGAACTATAAAACTTTCAACAGTTTTATGTGACGAAAGGTCTATTTCTAAGTTCACATTGCCTAAACTTTTTTATCTGTTTACCCCTACTCCTTTTATTATCTTGCTTTGACCCTGAATTAGCGTTTTTCTTTAACGCCTAAGTAACTTGTTAATGTGTGTTTATCTATTATGCTTACAGTACTACCTGAATCCATAAGGACAGTACATAATTTATTCTGTATTGGAATTTTAATGATAGGTAAATCCTTTCTGATTATTTCTTCTTCATCCATGGAAAATACAACTTCTTTACTCTGCAATATGGATAGTGCGGATGAACCTTCACTTCTCCTATTTGCTAATTCTTCTCTTAATTTATCTTCTTGAAGGGACTTTCTTGTGGTATTCTGTGTAGGGATAAATTGTCATTGATTTGAAGACTTATTTGATGTTGAGCGGTTACTACTTAATTCAACTATTTCTTTATTTCCTTCTTGTGTTTTAAACCAGCAATTTCTTTGTTAAATGTCCTATTTTCTTACAAACCGTGCAGATTCTAGGTTTTCTACACTCATTTGTAAAATGATTTGTATACCCGCAGTTTTCGCAGGCTGTCTTGGGTCTCGCCCCTTGAGCGGAATAGTTCACTTGGGTTGAAGTGTTTGTGTTTGAGTTTTGACCATATCTATAAGGTTTGTGTGGTCCACTCTTTGTTAGATTGTTTCTTCCCTTTGATCTGGATTCCATTTTCTTTTTAGTATTTTGGGCATATTTCCCTTGGAAGGTATTTGGTCTATTTCCTGCTTGTCTGGAATTATCATAGAATTTATTATTCAGTTTAAAATTAGGATTATTATTTCTGACTTTCCTTTCATTTTGTGCTTCTGTTGTTCCCACGAATTCCTTGGATAGATTTATCTCTTTCCTTTGGATTTCTTCTCTCATTGTCTTCAATGTTTGAAGGCTTGTTTTTCTGGGATCAAGTTTTATTTTTCTGAAAGCTTTCTTTTCCTCTTCTCCAAGAATATTATATATGGTTCCAAATGACAGGTAATTTAATACATGCCGTAGCTCAACTAATTTCTGGGCACTAGCCCCAAACTGATCCTTGTCTCCTATAGTAATACCTGTCTTCTCTAAATCTTCGCTTATTTTCTCTATTGCATTCTCCACGCTTGCGTACAAATTAGCAATTGTTTTTATATTGTGGGTTAAGAAATCTAGTTAGGTTATATAAACCGTCAGTCTGATTTACTGGTTCCCAGAGTGATAAACAAATTTCTTTAAATTCTACATAGTTATTAAGTTTGCTAAAACTTGTGGAATTCAAAGTTTTATGTGCGTCTCCATGTTCTGAGCTGACGAGCAACAAGGCTTCATTTATCTTAGCTCTTTCATCTGTTATTCCCCTGAAATTATACGACTATCTGCATCTGCTAGCCAATGATTTACAGTATAGGCTTCGAGTCTGCTTTTGTCAGGATTGAATCATCCACCTGTCCACAGAAGCGTGTGGCGGTTGTTATGACGGCCGCCTGGTTCATATTAAAAATTGTAATGTGCGAGTATTATTAGTATTATTAGTATTGTTACTATTATTATTATTGTTAGTAGTATTAGAATGATTAACACTATTTTGGTTCTGGTTATTTGTGTTATTATTGTTAGTATTTCCTTGCACTACAGCGGAGTGGGAATTTAGTCTTGAAATTCGACTTCGTCTAATTGTCGACGGTCTTAAATCGTAATGTGAATGTCTAACAGTGTTCAGTAATTCATCAAATACTCGTTGCATGTCACACACAAAAAAATTTTTCACTCAGAGTACATCAATAAAAAAATATTTTCGTTATATTGTACCAAGATTAAAACCAATTTGTCAAATTGTCACACAAAAAAATTAAATTCCCTATTGAGTTCAAATTGCACAATTAAAACCTTTTCAATACTCAAAATAAATTCTTATATGAAATTGGGCATCATATCATTAAAATTCATTATAATAAGTACACAAAATTACATATATAACTCTCAAATAATCATCACCAACCGAGTAAAAAATAGCTAATTCCCTATCTAAATTATTTACTAAATAATTAATTTATCATAGAGAGAGTAATGCTGGTATTTATGCAAAAAGAATTTTATTCACTAGAGAGAGTTTTCTTAATTTTCAATCTTATAGCAAGATGCTAAAAAAATTTATCTTCACTTATTTATTAGAGAGAGTGGACAGTAAATTCCTTACTGTGTTGTGTTGTTGATATCGTGATATCGCTAAATGTTGTTCATTCGGCGGTGAATGTTTCGTTGTCGGATCACTACGTCTGCGTTGTTTTTCCGCTGTGGTTTTCCGCTTTCGGAATCTTGTTGAAAGTTTGTACGTTGTTTTTCTTCAATCACTCGATGCAATGTCGCTAACACTGGGCTTATTATCGCTGTCGGCGTCTTGCTCAATTTGTTGACGGTAACAGTTCAAAATGTTTTTGGCTTCGGGACGCACTAAACTGTTTTATTCACACTCGACGTTCTTGTTGTAAGCTGCTATTCGCTGGAGTATTTTTATTTCTTCTGATATATTTTGTTCGTCGTCGTAAAAAAATCTAAGTTCGTTTTGTAGAATTTCGTTTCACTGTAACTTAAATAATTGCACTGATAATTTCATTAATGTTCGTTTGTTTCGTCTCGCCTTCTGGATCCACTTTAGCTGCCACCAATTGTAATGTTTTTATTATTTCTCTTTTTACGTCCTTCGTTTTATGTTTGCATAGATTTTAGTCTTTCTCTTCTTACCTTGGTTTCTTTCGAGGTGTCCTTCAGATCGCTTCGCGGATGATGTGCTATCTTTGTATATTTATTCCTTTTAAATATTGATATCTCTCAGAAAGGCGTATAGAGACGAGATCGGTAATTTCTTCACTTTAATTAGTACTTAATATTATAAAGATCAGTACAAAATTAACAAGTTACAATGATAGAAACGAATCACTCTTGAATCAGTCTATATGGGGAACACGGAAGCGATTGGGAGAAGTACTCTCCCTTGAAGGACACAGTTCTGACTCTCTCTCTCCTCGTCGGTCTCTCACTCGTTGAACCTCAGGAAACTTGCTATCTGTAAATCTCCACCTCCTTCTAGCCTTATTGGAAGGATTAATCAGCAAGGCCTCCCCTTCAAGTAGCTGATTGGAAGGACTGTAGTGGGTGTGATTCAAATCTCTCCTTAGAGGACTTGATAGGAGGTGATCTTAGGAGGTGTGGGAAAGACCCTCCCACACATAATTGATTGGAGGTTGAAGAAGTATATCACTTGGGTCAACCTCAAATTCCTGGAACTTCACGAAACACCTTTCCGAGAAGTTAAGGCGGACTATAGAATCAGCTGTTAAAGTGCATTTAGATCAAAGACTTCATGTTTGCTTGGCTTCATCACAGGCCATTATTTCATTTTTACGACTGTTTTTATGGCTTAAACACGATATACTGCAATGTAAACATCTTGTTGCATTGATAACACCCACACAAAAGCATTTGGCCGTTATCACTGTGTTCTGCTCTCTCTCTTTACTTCATTTCTCTCCTTCTCTCCTAACTTTTTCTCTTCTATCTCTCTCTTTCTATTTAATTTCTATCTATTTCTACACCACAAACAAGAGGGAGCTACAGACTCAGCTACTCAGCAATGACAGGTCTCCCAGTGCAGATCCACCTGAAACACGGTGTTGTGTACTGTCATTATACTTTCGCCCAGACCCATTCCGTTCGCTCTCAGGGATCAAGTGAAAGAAGAACTTGGCTCCTTAGTGCTACAGGGAATATTCTCACACGCTACAAGGAATATTCTCACCAGTAGGCGATAAACCCTTCGAATGGTGCCATCCCATGGTCCTGGTACCAAAGGACGAAGGTGTCTGCATCACTGTGGATCACACCCACCTAAATTCTCAGGTTGCCCACTCCACACACCCATCGCCCATGCCCCATGATGCCATCCGCAACATTTCTCCTACTGCAAAGTACTTCACCACAGTGGATGCCCTGCATGGCTACTGGCAAATGGAGTTGGCAGAAGAGGACTACCACCTGACATTTATAACTCTGTACTGAAGATTTCAGCATTGCTGTGGCCTGATGGTATTTTCAGTGACAGGCGATGCATATTGCCTCAGTGGGGATATGGCCCTACAAGGTATCCCCAACTGTGTGAAAGTTGTAGATGACATCCTCCTGTCCAACGAGGATCTCCCTTCTCGCCTACAACACGTACACCAAATGCTGACCGGGTGCCGTCAATACGGCGTCACACTCAACAAGGAGAAATTAACCGTAGGTGCCCCTAAAGTTAACTTCTGTGGCTATGTCTTATCATCCAACGGCAGCACAGCAGACCCCGACAGGATATCCACTATACGCGACTTCCCTACACCATTCAGTGTCATGGACCTCAGGTCATTTATAGGTCTCGTCAATCAACTCGCTGACTTTACTCTGGACATCACAGCAGCAGCACAGCCCCTACACCCACTTATGAGCCCCAAATGCTCATTCATTTTGACCCCCGACTATGAGAAAGCATTTAGGAAGGTCAAGGCAGGTCTGACTTCACTCCTTTCCAGGCACCCTTCAACCCAGCCTTGCCCGTGTTTCTGCAAACAGACGCCTCACGCCTGTATGACCTCAGTTATGCCCTACTTCAAGACAGTGGCCATGGTCAGATGCGTCTCATCCAATGTGCCTCTCGTTTTCTGACAGACACAGAAACTCGCTACACCACCATAGAGCTGGAGTTGCTCGCAGTCACTTGGGCTATAGCTGAGTGCCGCCTATATGTGTCTGGACTTCAGCGTTTCACTTTAATGACCAACCACCACCCCTTAATACAGATTCTCAACCACCACACCTTGGACGCCATTGAGAATCCACGCCTACAATGCCTCAAGGTGAAAGTGGTCTCCTACATCTTCACTGCAGTCTGGCACGTGGGGAAACAGTTCTGCATACCAGACGCCTTGTCTCGCTCCCCAACCAGCCGCCCCACACCCGAAGATGAGGACGACTGCACCACCTCGACTGCACATGTCAGGTGCATCGTCACCAGCACTGCTGCTTGCACTGATGACCAGGCAACAAGACCCATAGTCAAAGAAGATAGGACTCTAAAAGAAATCCGCACCGTTGCATCTCAGGATCAAGGCTACAGTCGTCTTGTCCACTATGTCTCCAACAGCTTTCCCACCAACCCCTATGACCTCCATGCCTCCGCCCTCCCATATTGGAAGCTGCAGGATAGCCTTTACATGGATGGAGAGTTAGTGCTATACTGGCCCCGGATTGTCATCCCTGCAGCCCTCCGTAGACGCACCTGGGCTCATCTCCACAACAGCCACCGAGGGATCAAAGCTACTCGACGTCGTGCAAGACAGACAGTGTTTTGGCCAGGCATCGATGACGATATAAAGAATACTGTAGAAATTTGCAACGCCTGCCAACAGCTTCTCCCCAGTTGGCAACAAGAACCTTACATGTGTGACAACCACCCATCCCTGCCCTTTGGAAGCATGTCAGCTGACTTCTTCCAAGTAGCAGGGAAATGCTTCCTTGTTATCGCTGAGAGACTTTCAGGCTGGCCCGTAGTTGTCGCTGTGGACGTGACACAACTGCAGCCAGAGTCGCAAGTATGTTCTGTGTCTTCTTCCGCGAGGTTGGTGTCCCACTCCTCTTACGAACCAATGGAGGACCCCCATTTCCCAGTCAAGAATTCAAGCAGTTCTCCGACCACTGGGGCATTCATTACATCACCACTTCTCCTAATTGCCTTCAGTCCATTGGACACACAGAAGCTGCAGTAAAAGCTGTCAAACACCTGATCATCAAGTCCGCCCCATCCGGAAACATAGATTGTGAAACCTTTGATAGTGGACTGCTGGAGCTTCGGAACGCCTCAAACCCTGCTGGACACTCCCCTGCGCAGGTTCTCTATGGCCACCCTCTCCGCACCTGTGTTCTGGCCCAACCCCAGTCATTCAGAGATGAGTGGCAAACTAAGACCAAGGGTTACAACCATCGTACAGCTGCCCATACCGGCCAGGTCATGAGCCTCTACAACTCACATGCCTGCCCTCTAAGCAAGCTCACCATTGGCCAGTGAGTTGGGATACAGGATGCCACAATGCTATGATAGGACAAGGTCGGGATTGTGATGGACCGTGGCAGGTCAAGACAGTACGAAGTGCGCCTTCCTATTGGTCACATATGATTCCGAAACCGTAGACATTTACTCCCAGTGCCTAACATGAGTGATGACACCTCTCCCCAAGTCCCTGTGTTCCCCTTGTTCTGGCCAGGAAAGAGAGCCATCACTTAACCCCCTCCCAATACCACTCGTCATTCATCCTGACTCGCTGAAAGGAGTCAGTGTTCCTCTCGAGAGAGTGCTACATGCTTAAAAGGGGTTGGGAGGTATATAGAAATCAGACATCATTACTATTGAATGTACATTTACTTTATTATTGTCTCACAGGAGAATTACATTTATCATTTATCCCTCATAAGCATTACTGTATACTTATTGTAAGACCACTAGCCTGATTATGCATTGTGGCAACATCAGTACTATTCTTTCTCGCCAAGTGCAATACATAAGCAGTTCCGGTTAAGTGGCCGCTGAAGTGATAAGTGTGAGGCTCCCCTCCGGTTTCACGTTACTGTCTGTCTGTCTTCAATATACGAGAGTATTAAGAGTACAACTTTAACTTATCTCCCTTCATTCCATTGCCTACATGGATGTACGTGGCAGGGTTACATACTGCAGATACAATAGGAGTAATGTCTGGCAACTATAGGCTGTTCTAAAAATAGACTGGAGCCACTAAGGATTCGTTTGTTCCGACCCACCTAGCTTGCTCACCTCCACCTCAATGCTTGTTTTCAAATTTCATAGTAACGTAAACTTATTATTGGTATTTTAAGAAAGTAATTTGCATCTATGCATATACATGAATCATTTCATCAGAAAAGATAAGTGTTTTCTGTTGTATCTTGTAGAGTAACGAAGGAGCGTGTGTGTTCATAAGTTGTCACCCGCAAAGCATTGTGGTAGTCAGCCATCTTGGCTGGTTGTCTGCATGACATCATGGCAGCCATCTTGAACCTAGATTGTTTGTAAACATACCCACATGTTGCTTTGTTTACAACACACTCACTCTCGCGACCTTGAGCTGTCACTTCTAATCACTGACATTTATCGACTACGCTGACGAGCGTCTTTCCATTCTCTCATAAGCATACCTAACGTAAATCTCACGCAGTACATTAAAATTTTTTTTCAAACTGATTAGAGTAACTGAGCCAGAACACACATTTTTTTAATTTGTCACTGAGAACAGAATCCATGTAATTTAGTTAAAGGTAACAAGTCATCCTTATACTATATGTTTCTCAGTCAGGAGAGAGAGAGAGAGAGAGAGAGAGAGAGAGAGAGAGAGAGAGAGAGAGAGAGAAATGCAGCTATTCTTTACATGTATGCTATTTTACCAAAATTAATAGGAGATTTGGTTTGTTAATTGCGTGAAATATTATTGGAGTATAAACTATTCCTTTATAACAGTCTAGTTAAACAAATCAACAACCAAGGTTATATATTAAATTCAATCCCTGAGATAGCCCGTGTTCATCAACGTATATTTGCTTTCCTTTGACTCACTACCCGCAGTCCTGTTAAGTGTATGCACACGTGCTTAACCCACTTGTATAATTTTCACAAACTTTTCCATTAAGCGCTTTAGGTGACTGAGAGGGTGCTCAAATCATTTCTTAAAAAGAATGACTGGAAACACATCAAACCTTTGCATCACAGAAGGAACTGGGTGTAAGTAATTCACATGAGTGGGCAACAATCAAGTCTTCCTCCCTCCATATGAAAGGAAGCGCAACCTCAAGACTAGGGTTTGTGCAAGCAATAACCACACATTGAGTGCAGATCCAAGACTTCCCCCCTCCTCATGAAAGGAAGCAGCATTACTAGGACCTAGGAACTAGTCACCCACGAGTGCCAACTAAAGGGATTCCCCTTCACAATGCCACTGAATCTGGTGCACTTCCAACGAGTAACCCACTGGAAGTGTCTTACCTTTTTCTCTGATTCACCGCATGCACTCTGCTTCATACAGAGTGCAATTTCCCTTTCATACAATTTGTTGTATGACAATTTAGTGTTGTTCCTCAGAACACACACAGCACCCCAGTGCCACCGAGAAAAGCCCTGTGTTCATACAACCTGTGCATTTGGACACAGAGTGTCAACACCAGTGTGTCCACCCATAGTACCATGAGTCACTACAGTTTGTGTGAGCCCCAGCAAATTGTCACTTACAAAGGATTGCTCCAGGTAGTGTGACCTTTGAATGGCACTCTCAGCCACAGTGCCACCTTATTGAAAGGTGCCATTCCAGCAAAGTGTCACCAAGTTAAGGAACACTTCCCCAAATTACTCTTATTCCCGGACCATTATAGTATGCCCTAACTTACCAGAACCATGTCGGCAGAAAGTTACCAGACCTTCATGAATATGGGGAAGGAGGCAGGTTTCACAGGAAGAGAGCTCATCAAGTGGGCACAGGCACAGCTAGATGCCTCACCCAAAGGGTGAAACAGGAAAGAGAGGAGCAAAGGCAGTATGAACTAGAAAAGGAAGAAAGTGCAAGGAAGGGGAGAGAAGAGCAAAGGAAGTACTAATTGGAAAAAGAAGAAAGAGAGAGGAAGGAGAGAGAAGCCAGGGAAGAAAGAGAAAGGGAAGACAGAGAAGAACAAAGGAAGGAGAGAGAAGCCCGGGAAGAAAGAGAAGGGCAGACAGAGAAGAACAAAGGGAGTAAGAGCTAGCTCTAAAAGAAAAGGAGATCGAGCCTGAGAAAGCCCAACAAAACAGTGCCACAGCTCTAGCCCATCGACAAACCACTAACCGCACTCCTACCATGCCTAATCCTCCTATATCGTATCAACTCACTAGTACCAAAGTGGACTGACAAAGAGCTGGAGGTGTGGTTGGAGGAGGTAGAAGCGCTATTTGCAAACTACACTACCACCGAGATGGAGAGGGCCTTATTACTATCTAAACATATGGAAGGTAAAGCCAAGGCCACCTTCCACTTGCTGGATAATGGTAAAAGGGGAGACATGGCTGAAGTTCAGAGGGTAATAACTAAGGCTTATAAGATCACACCGGAGGAATAGAGACAGCAGTTTAGGGGCCTCCCGGAAGAAATCGGTCAGACCTGGGCTGAATGGGCCTATCACAAGACCCAAGAAGTCAGTGCTGGCTCAACTCCATGACGTGCACTGAGTTCAAGACCTGTTTAACTGGACGATGCTGGAAGATTTCTTCCAATGTGCTCCTGGGTAGCTCACTGTGTACCTCAATGACAAGCAACCCAAAACACTCGTAAAAGGCGGTCTCATGGCTGACATTTGGGAAACCTATAATCCGTCTTCCAGCACATCTCACCAACAAATAGTGCCACCCGGACATCGCTCAGGGTCAACTCGCCCCAAGGACGAGCCATCTTCCAAGCCTTTATGTAACCACTGCCATAACAAGGGACACTCAGAATCTGAGTGCTACTTTAAAGGGGGAGCTATCAAGAAGCACCCTTCTAAGTAGTTCTAGAACCAAAATGGCACCTTTCCATCCACTGACAAGCAAACCTCTCCACCCATCGTCACCATAGGCGTCCAAGGGGCCCCTGCAAAGACTGGTGACCCGGACACTATAGTGAAGGATATGCTACCTTCCCAAAGCATGGTACCACTACCAAGCACGTCAACTTGCAACTTGATCAGTGCCACAACCACTACAGCATGGGCCTCTGACACTCCTCACCCTGAGGGACTTGATACTCAGATAGTTTAAGTGGAACTGTTTGATGGCTCTAGCTCGCCAGTTGATCTGCCAGCCACAGTGGACACCACATCAGACATCTGTCTGATTGCCAAGTCCTAAGTGCTAGTCAGTGCCACTGTAGATGAAAGGACCCATTGGATGATGACTTGGGTTGAGGATTTCACTAAGTCCATCCCTACAGTTGAGCTCCAGGTCATGACACCTTGGGGCACTCAGAATCAACACATTGTTGTTGTGAGTAAAATTATGCACAAAATCGAGTTCCTGTTGGGACGAGGCCTCCTCTGGGGATGGCCTCCCCCAGCACCCCTCCGTTGCTTGGCTACCTCTGCAATGGGGGCGTCAACTGTAGCATCACCTGACAAGAGCACAGCCACATGGAGGGCATGCCAGTCGAATTTGTCAATGAAAGGGGCACTCACAGTGCAAACCGAGGCCGATTCCTCCCTCTCCACGAAAAGAAGGCCACGAAAAACTTTTGTCCCTCACAGCAAAAGGAAGCTAGCACCACACAGTATCTCTGTATGACAGGCAAAATGAAAGGGCACTCCATGAATTGGTCAGGATGCCCCAGCAAGCAACGCACAGCTGTCACCAAAACTAGAAGTATTCCTGGAGACTCTGACCTCCCCTGGGACAGGAATCTCTGTCTTAGCCCAACTTAGGCTCACCTAGGGGCTTTTCACCCCCAGGTTCCTTGTCAGGCACTCCGGACATAAAATCTCTGCCAGTGCCACTTGAGAGCCCTAAGCAGTGCCATTCTCCGTCCACCATGGATGTTGAGCAGTTACTGGAATTGGTCCCTGTGCCTGGCCCTGACTTGGTGTCAGTGCCATTGCCAGACCACGTTTCCAATCTTCCTTCAGAAGATTACCCAAATTTACTTGAGTTGGTCATTGCAAATTGTGAACCTCCCACACCTGATAATCCTTCTTCCTCATCACCTCCGTCCTCAGGGGATGAACCTCTGGCAGACCCTACTGCTACATCTTCTCTGGTCGACCAGGAACCGTCCTGTCGGGAAGCAGAAGCTGTTACCACCCTTACTCTCCAAAGAAGGAGAGAGAGGGGGAAGAGATCCAATTAGCCTACTAAAGCCACAAGCTCTCCTGGACACTCATTGTCCATTGGGGCACAATGCCTTTCCATCACAGAGTGATCCTGGCACCTACCCAGAGAAGGTAGTCGGAGTGATCTCTGATTATGTAAGCCCATCCTAGACAAGATCATGTAAAATAGTAGTAGTAACCTTGTAATTGTAATAGAGAGAATCTTGTTAATAAGGTATTGAGTTAGAACTGTCCTCTAGTCTTGCAAGCTGAAGGACCTGTCCTAGCCACTCATACATGGCATTGCACTCATTAACCCTTCAGTTGCTTATTCTTTAACATGTTCTGTGTATATCATAGCATAAGAACTTTTGTGATTTGTAATAATGCCGCATGGTAGTTAGATCATTGTCACTTAAATTGATACTGCGACAGCCTGATGATATGTCATGTTAATAATAATGTGCAGTTGTAAATGTAAAACTAGCCTAGGAATGCATTTTCACTGTCGTCAGAGACACATGCTTAAATACATGCAGACCTCTTGAAGTTAGTGTTAGGGACCTTAAGTTAAGCAAGCTGGTGAAGTTCATATTCACATCCTAGAACTTAGGTAGATAACTTTAGTATCTTCATTGCATGGGCCAGACCCACTAAGGGAGGGAAGTAACACAATCAAGACTGGCGGCTTGTTCTAGTGAAGAGCTTCACACCCGAAAGGGAGTGGAATGTCTGCTTAAAAGAGGAGCTATTATAATTCACCGCCACCGTCTCTATGCTTAGCCAAAGTAGGGGTCAAAATCCTAGTTAGTAAGATTAAGTGATTCATTGGGGAATAGGCGTTCTAGTAGTAGCTCTATATCCTTGTCACAAGAACTATTTCCCAGTGTTCCCCTTTTGCTGGTTCTTGATTGTTTTCCAGGAATGCCAGGTGCTCCCATGAGAAGAGGCTACTTCCATAGCATAAGGGCTTATAGACTGAACAAGATCCAAGGAGCAGCTGAGAGAAGTTAGTCAAAGATCAGTCACCATACAGGCAAGACGTCTGTATTGCTAAGTCCCGAACCTCGGGCAGTATCTATCTCGGCACTCTGCCACCAACTGGCATATTTTGTGGTCACAAGAGACCCGGACTACAAACAGTCCCTTTATTTGTTAACTGAAGACATAGTGGATTGTCTAGCTATTTTGCAAAGTGCACTAGCAATCTGGATTTCCCTGTAAGTTTGAGATTAGCAATTGAGTACCGCTCTACTTTGCCTCCCACTAAATCTATCATTTCCTCTTCACATATTTCATCTCCCAAAGTAAATCCCTTTCTGATACCCATTAGCTACTATTATGTCTGTTCTCCATATGAATTAAGTCTATTGATGTAATACATTGCATTCAGTGACACAGAGTTAATCATCCCTCCATTGTGCTAGATTATTGCAAGTGAGAGAATCCTTTATGCACGAACCCCTATCTGGAATAAATCTTTTTCCAGAGACGTATTACCTCGTCCTCCTCGTGTTTCTGCCACCAACGTAACTGTGAGAAGTTGCCTTAAAGGGGCAATTAATTCAACCTTGCTACATGCGAGCCACCTGCTTCTGCAACTGATTACAAGATAGCAAACTTTGTATTCTCGAGCCAAGGGCTCCTGTTTACGTTAATACTGTGTAACAATTACCATCCTTTTCTGAAAGCCAAGCCAGTTAACTGTGAATTTTGTTTTAATTTTATTGCTGTGTTTGCTTTGCTGGGTTGCACCCCAGTCAGGATTTATTTCCCCTGCTTTAACTGTGTGAAATAAAGTAATTTATTGTAACTGAGGGCTTCAAGTATGACCTTCCTTTATTTAAGAGGTATCACTAAGGTGAGTTATCTTGTGTATTGCATTTTATTACATGTTTAGTTCTGGGTAAGTGGCTCCTAAGGCCAAATTCCAAATCAATATTCATTTCATTTGCCAACCAGGCCATATATATATATATATATATATATATATATATATATATATATATATATATATGTGTGTGTGTGTGTATATAATGTGTGTGTGTGTGTATGTGTGTACACACACACACACATTATTACACACACACACACATATATATATATATATATATATATATATATATATATATATATATATATATATATATATATATATATATATATATATGTGTGTGTGTGTTTATATATATATATATATATATATATATATATATATATATATATATATATATATATATATATATATATATATATATGGATATATATATACACACATATATTATATATATGTATATATACATATACATATTGGTTTTGTAAGTTCGTTAGTTTGTTCACTAAATACGTGACTCTTTTATGCTTAAATATTAACTCATAAGTACGCCTTTATATCGAAACCACTTTACGTTGGTTGTTATAATTTCATATATGTGATAATTGCATCTGCCCCAGCCAGGACTCGAACGTATGCCTTTTTGGTTTGATACAGAGATGACAGGTACTAATCTACAAAGTGTTCAAGAGGGATCTGAGATGGTTTCGACAGAGATCCATCTAATTCAGGTTATGTAGTTGTAATCGAAATCAACCCATCTCCACCATCATAGCTACAGTAAATGCTAGTTTGTAACACGTTGTTGTTTTATGTATTTTTTCACTGATGTGTTTTTTATATTCCCAATTGTATGACGTGAAAATGAAGGATAGTGGGTAATCAGGTTACATATTACCAGCTGATGAGGATAAAGAACAAGGGAAAATTTAGTTGCATATTTTTCAGCTTATGTATTTGGAACTAAGGAGAATCGGGTGTATTTAATACTGAACAAAAAATATATACGAACAGGGTATTTTAGCAGCATATCTCTCACCTGATAAATTTAAAGATCATGGGGTAATCCAGTTACACATGTTTCACCTAATGAAAAGAGAACGAGAGGTAATCTAGTTGCACAGTTTCACCTGATAAGAATAGAGAACAGGGAGTAATATGGCTGCATGCGTATCACGTGGTAAAAATAATAATGACCAGTAGATAATATATTATATGTATATCTTTTCCTGATAAGAGTGGAGAAGATGGAGTAATCACCTAATACTAATGAAGAAGGGGCAGTTAGTTACATATGTTTCACCTGATACGACTGGACATCAAGGAGTAATCCATTCACAAATGTTGATCCTCATAAAAATGGAAAACAAAGGGTATTTCTGTTGCTTATGTTTCACTTGATTCACTCGAAGTTCCAGTGATAATCCAGTTACATATGTTTCACTTGATGAAAATAGAGAGCGCAGAAAACTAGGTGTAAAACGATTGCTTGAATTTCACTTAGAAATATACGTAAATCAGTGGTATATGTTTCGTATGGCAGAAATGGAGGTCAAGTGGTATTCAGTTGCGTATGTTGCGTGTGGTAAATTATTTTAGGTAAAAATGGAGGCTAAAGGGTAATCGTGGTACCTAAGTTTTTACCCTGTAAAATGGAGATTAAGGAGTAATCCAGTACCACAGGTTTTCACCTTATAAAATGGAGAAAAGAGTAATCCACTTTCACATGTATTGCATGATAAGAATGGAGGTCAAGGGGTAATTTAGTTGCTTATGTTTCACTGGATTAAAACGGAGAACAGGGGTGTAGGAGATAAGAAAGCTAATTTGTGGGAAATTGACAATAATTAATCATGCAGTTTTCTTTTTACTGCCCTTATTTCTGCTACAGTCATTGTTTTGTTGCTACCATTTCTCTTTTTCTTTGTAATATTTTTAATTTTCATATTTCTGTCATCTTCGCCTTCTTTGTTCGTCGAGTTGTTAGAAAATTTTCTCAGTTCTGAGTCATTTTTCCTTTCTTGTTAATATATTTACAGCTCGTTTGTTTGTTGTTAGGTGATATTCTTAAATAACAGAAATTATGCACAAAGTACCAGGAATATTTTGTTCAAGAATTCCCGCAGGGCAAAGACAAATCCAGCAGATACTTCTTTGCCTGTGCCCTGCGGGAATTCTTAGACAAAATATTCCTGGCACTTTGTACATAATTTCTGTTATTTAATAAAATCACCTAAAAAACAAACGAACAAACTAACTGTAAAAAAATTATAAAACACTTGTAAGTTAACTTGTTTGCTTGTCTGTAGCGTATTATCCTTTTTGTCTCACGTTAAAAATGCTTAAAAATTTCCCGAGGTATTTTTATGGAATTTTTTTTTTTTTGGTGATGAGTGATGGGGGTTTGGAATTCAAATTGACTTAAGTTCATTACATTGTAAAGTAAACCCAGGGTTCACCCAGATTTAAACTGGGGTTATGGGAAGATACAATTTTATTGAAAGGTCAGGGTCTGGATTATTTATCCATGTGGATAGTGCTTTCTCCAGTAAAGCAAATATATATCTTAAAGCCCTTAAGTTCATTATATATATATATATATATATATATACGAAATAAACCCAGGTCTGTATATATACATATATATATATATATTTAAACTGGGGTTACTCTAAAGAAGATACAATTTTATTGAAAGGTCAGGTCTTGGATTATTTATCCATGTGATATAGTGCTTTATTTAGTCTCCAGTAAAGAGCTCTAAATATAATATTCACTAAAGCCATATCAATTTGTGATATATATAGACATATATATATATATATATATATATATGTGTGTTTACAGTGTGTGTGTATTTTATATATATATATATATATTTGATATATATATATATATAACTATATAGATTCAATGATGTTCCTTCCAGTGCATTATTAGAATATACAATATTGATAGCATGATTGTTCTCACTAATTAATGCACTGAAAGGGAACATTTGAATCTAGCTTTTATAAAAGAAAGTTACAACCATAACATGAATATCAGTCACAATATCAAAAGAAATTTGTAAATTGTTTAAACTGTATAGAGATATTTTATCATGTATGTATATTATATAAACCCACTATGACACCTGTCAGGTGTGATCTGAGGTGGGGTATGGTCTGTTTATCAGCAATGTCCCCTGAGAGCTCCATATTTTTAGCCAAATGAGTTTTAAAGGCCATACCTCGACACCGGCCTGAGTGGGGATATGGAGTAACGGCTGTGCCGTATGTTCGTCATACTAGTATATATATGACTTCTCACACTCTGTATCAGTCCTTCTGTCAATGGCTTGAAATAAAGTCGAAAACCGGTCAGGACCTACACCCTATTTTTCACCTGTGGTAATGTGTATATATATATATATATATATATATATATATATATATATATATATATATGTGTGTGTGTGTGTGTGTGTGTGTGTGTTTGTATATATATATATACATATGTATGTACAATATTTTATGTATGTATATATATAAACGTAAGTGAAGTGTTATATATATTTATAAATATATATATAGATAAACGTAATATATAAACGAAGTGGTTATTTCAAAGTATTTTAGATAAGGGAAAGGGTTTTGCCAGATGATTTGCTCTCCTCTCTCTCTCTCTCTCTCTCCTTTTTTCCTCGACATTACTTACATCCTCTTCTTTTGTTTTTCCGTTCTTTATCAACCATCTTTTCCCCTCACCTATTGGCTTTTTTCATTATTCTTTGTGATCTTTTGTTTTCTTTATGATTTTTAACTTTCTTGTGTCATTTTTTTGACATTTTTCACATCGTGAATGTTGTTTTATGAAGGAGAGCTGTTTCTGTTTGATATCTTTGTATATCATTTTACGATATTAATTTTTAAGATCTAATTTAAAGGGTAACTTTAGGAAAGTTTTGATTTGACAGAGAAAAGTGAGAGGACGTTCCTCATTCCTCGCGCAATAGTGGTGACTTATGAATCATAAATCACGCACCGGTTGCCATGAATTTTGATATATTCTAATATTGAAACGCACTGCAGATATGCAAGTTTTAAAAAGAATGCCAATGAACCTGAGGGCTCTCAGTGAAGCACAAAACCTCTGCAAAGATTGCAGTTTCTCGTTGCCCGATGGATCTAAAGTTAATGATCCTGTCAATGAACCTGATGCAAGTTGAAGATCCGTGTCACCAAAATAAATGCGAGTTAGAGTTTTCTGGGCACCAGACTAGATCTAAGTTGAAGATCCCAGTCACTGAATTGCATGACAGTTGGGTGTTCTGGTACCGGACTAGATCCCTTGTCAGAGTGGTGCATGCAACTGGAACTTTCTGTTGTCGAACTGATCTGAGTTGCAGAGCCCCGTTAACGGACTAAATGGGAGTTGGAAAGTTTTATGTTACTGGCCTGTTCCAAAGTTGAAGATCACCTGTCACCGGCCTGAATGATCGTTGAAGTATCTTTTAATGTGCTGATTGCAGTTAGACTTTCCTGTTACTGAACATGATAACAGTTCACATTCCCCTGCTTCCTGGCTAGATCTAAGTTGAAGATCCTTGTAACTAGCCAGGGTATGAGTTGTAGATCCCTGTCACAGAACTGAATGCCTTTTGAAATTTTCTATTGAAGAAGCGTACTAAGTTGAGGATCCCTGTCATCAGGCTGGATCTGCTAGTTGACTGTCACTGACCTTGAATTCGAATCATCTTTTCACCAAAGCTGGCTTTGAGTTGACGTTTCCGATCACTGAAAGTGGATCAGAGCTGGAGTTTCTTTTCAGCAGACCAAGATCCAATTTGAAATTTTTCCGTCACCCGGACCTGGATCCAGTTTGCCATCACAGTCTCCGGTCTCATATTGGGTTTTGTTTCATCGTTGACTTTCCCAAGAGTTATTTGAAACTTTGTGGATGAACTTTTCAACCATAAACAAATAAGTTCATATTAGTTCCGATAACACATGGATAACTGATATAAACATAAGAATCTTTTCAAGGTCAAACTGGGTCAGTTTAATTAATCATCAGTATGAAAAAGATACACAAATTTATAGCTAACTATGAAGCATTTCTACAAACCCCTATCTTGTGCGATGGGTGAGATGGTTTTAGCGACAAATGATCAATCTGAGTTTTATATTCTCAAGAAGTCAGTAAATTGTGAAGGTCACATAATGGATATATATTTGTTATATTCTCTCCCAAAACCAAATGGGTTGCTCTTCAACTTTTAGGCTAACCGTTTTCATAAAATTTAGGAAACTCTTCGAAGATACTTTGAGTAGTCATGCACACAGAGATACAAACTGACAAATCGGAAAATTCATCTGTGAAGATTGTCTACATAGTATGCTTCTTGACAGATATGAATTAAAGACTTTTCATCCCACAAGTGACCCAGTTCTTTTCTTTGCTTGTTCAATGAAAATGACAGATTAATGCTCCCAGGAGTCCTTTAGATTGCTTGTTACGTTTGCACATTCAGCCAGATGCCACATACTGTTCAATGTTTCGAGTGATTCGATCCAGGTAAGGAATTCTGTTCCTTCATCTGCATTGTTTGAGTCTTCTAATCCAACTTTATTTAAAACGTGGGTCTGGGAACACATTTCTTCCAAAAGGCAAATCTTGATTTGGGTATTCGCGCCGATCCCGGTTTCTTTGGTACAAAGAAGTAAACTGTCTACTAGCGGTTAGCAAAATAAGCAGCTCAACAACACCGACCGCCGAGGGAAACATCTTGACATCCCTATGAGCATCTCGTCCTTGGCCGGGAAACAGAATCCGCTAGTGTTTCTCGGATGTGGTCCAGGGAGGAGGGGAAGGAGGAGTGGTCGGTTGTTGGCAGGAGGTAGGTAGCCGCTTGCAGATGGTGAACGCGATCTGCAATTCATACACGTCCAACATGCGGTATTGTCGGATAACCCCCTTGCGCCACGTACCACGCCAGAGCCGTACCAACCTTAGGCTCGCCACATCTCCTAAACACTCGTGGCATTGAGGAGAGGAGATGGTGGGGAATGGCACGCTAGAAGAAGGAGTTGCGTCTAGATGGCCTCCTGAAATCTTTTTACTACCATGTTTCTAAGTTCGCTACCTGTCGACCATATTCGCCTCTCATCATAGGCGATTGCTTAGAAATGCAAGTGAAACAAGGTTGAAATGTATGAAGGTAAATGTGCCATCCCAAAGCTTATTAGAACATCGTAAAAGTCCATACAATCGTGAAGAGAGGATAACTGAATGAAAAAATTTGACGAAGAAAATGAATTGTTTTTATCCCTTTAAAGGATCGCCAAAGGAAGAATATCTACTGCACTTCTGGCGAGTTAAATGTCCAAGCCGAATTGACATCACCCTCACTTAAAACTCAGAGAGAGAGAGAGCAAACGGTCTACCTGATTTTTCATGTGTTCTTTGCTTTAAGATGTACGTTGTTGTGATTCATTTTGCTCACCGTATGGAATAATTATATCCACGTTATCATGATTCGTATTATCGCGTGTTTTATAGATATGCATATATGCATGCATAGATTCATGCGCGTATGTGCTATGCATAGATATCAGATTAGACACCTAAATAAAAGTGTCGATATTGAATTTATGTCTCGAGCATTTCTTTGAACTGTTCAAATTAATTGCAGGACGATCTGTGACTAGAATATCTAGCAACTGCAGGCCAATCAATATCTTATGTGTGGTGTCTCATGTCATACATCTTGTGTACGTTTCAGAGGACAATGTTTTACTGTATTTCTTCATGTCATAGTTTTATTAGGCAATTCGTATATTACCAGTCATGGTGTGATTGTTTAGGACATATATATATATATATATATATATATATATATATATATATATATATATATATATATATATATATATATATATATATATATATATAAAGTCTGCTAAGTAAAGACATAGCGCCGAAAGGCCTGCAGCACTGCCAGTGTTTCTGCTCTTCTGTGGATTTTATTTTTATTTATATGTCTATCATGTTCCATATTTTCGTGGTTCAGTTATACATATATATATATATATATGTATATATATATATATATATATATATATATATATATATATATATATATATATATATATATAATATATATATATATTGTGTGTGTGTGAAATATATACATATATTGTGTGTGTATATATGTATTTATATGTGTATGTATATATATATATATGTATATATATATATATATATATATATATATATATATATATATATATATATATATATATATATATATATATATATATATATATATATATGGTATATATATATATATTATATAAATCATGGTAATGAATCTGAAGGTTTCACTATCGTGCGCTGGCTACCTGTCAGTCAACAGCTAGTACGATTTCTTCAAGTACCTCAGTGAACCGGCGGGTGCCAGAACACGATAATGAAACTTCAGACTTGTTTGCCCCGGGTATTGAAATCTGTGCTGTTATCATTTGCCATTTAATACGATGTGATTTTTGCTGCTCATTGCGGTAAATCTAGTCATCATTTTAGTTTTCCCATTTTACTTTCACTCGTTGTCACGTGATTTTCTTTTCTCGAATCATTTCCATATATACTTTTTTTTTTATTCTTTTATAGGATAACTGTCATCTGTAATAACTAATATACTTGTTTTGGTGTCTGGTTCAGGAGTTCGTTTTAGCTATATACACATATATTTTTACGTATTTCCCTGGGCTTATGGTATCTTACAGGCCGGCAACGGAACTTTATTTAATTTGCCTTGGAGTTCTGACTTACATAAAGGGAAATCGTAACAAAATAAGAAAAGGAGAATTTAGGAGCTTAAGGCTCTACTACATAAGGAAATGTTACATTAACCCTTGGGATAAATTAAAGAATTATATTTACAAAAGAAGCATTTGAAGGGAAAATGGATAAGTAAACTGATAAAGGGCTTGCAATGCCTGAAGATCCTTCTACTGAGTCTTGAATAAAGACAAAGGCACAGTCCAAGATGAGTCCACTGCAAATGGGTCCTTCTGCAAGAGAGATTTATACATTACACGCCAGTAAAGGAACAATATAACACTGAATATGACTCGAGTTTGCACCTGAGGGTGCCAAAGACTCGAGGAATGAATGACCACTTTACACTCGAACACAGACATTGGAAATGGCACGGGATAAACTGGGCACATGGACAGAAGTGAAATGCTAGTACATCCAAAATTTTCTAAATGGCAAACTGTCGTGACTGAAAAGTCTCACCGCACTTTACCTTAGTGGAAGCGGGTCTCTGACGGTTAAGGACGAGGGATGATCACACGATGGTGGTGCCTCAGGATTCGGAGGACTGTTATTGCCCTTCTGCCCCCAGCAACTAACTAACTGCTTCTACTGCTGTCTATCCCTTATAAGGGCCCGGCCAAGCAGTTAGTGGTGCGTCATCCGCCAGGTGTTCAGCGATTCATTGCCTCTTCCCAGGTTTCCTGTGGAGGTAAGACAATTCAGGCAGCTTAATTTGCCTTTAGAAAGAGACCATTTTTAAGAAGCTTAGTTAGGCTGTTTTAAAGGGAGTGGCAGTAAGTCTCCTCTCTTTGCCCTTTATCCGTGTCATCTCAATATCTGTTTCAGGTAAAAGAAGGACAGATCGGAATGTTGATAACTTTGTTCTGATTTCTAAGTCAAATATGATCGCCATGCGTTCTCAATAAACAAAGGTTAAATTGGGGAGAGGAGGAGTATGCTTGCACGACTTCTTGTAGGTTACAATAGCTTCCATGGAAGATAACATACGAGCCTTTATTCTGGCTTGTATGTTGATATCCAAGAAGTCGGCACAGCTGGTTTACTTTACTCTTCCTCCCCAACAAGAAATGGAAAATATTTTCAACACATTAATACTAAACTACTTTTAAGATGGCACATTAATTTCTTCAAATTTACGGTGTATGTTACTTTGAGATTACAAGGACAATAATTTTGAGGCAGGAGACAAAATTTAAGAATTACATATAAGTTCTTAATTTACATCAACAAGGCATGCAGTTAGTACAGTATGCCTTGAGGAGGCTGTGTAAATGATAAACAGCGTTTATTTTAGTAAATGACATCCTCCTTTACGTGATATTGTAATGACGATACATAATCGCCAGCTCGAACAGTTGACGGCTGACCCTCACTCTGAGGATTTTGACAGCCGAGCGAGAAGTAAAGTTTTAATTCGCCAACTTTAAACCACGCTAATTTTATGTGTCCACTGCCCATAACTCGAGCACAGGCTATAAATAGATACTCACTCAATGTTATGACGGGATGAGCAGACAAATGATTTAGGGGTCTGGGACAAACAGAGTTCTTAGAAGAAAGAGAAAAATAAAAGAAGGAAAATTAACAGGATGTTACCAATGAAAATCGCGGACAAGATAATGAAAGGTGGAACACGCTCTCGGATTTTATGAAGGGGCCATTTAAAATCACGAGAGCAGGAGTCTATGACTCGCATTCATTAAAAGAGAAAGTTAAATAAATAAATAAAAGAGCAAATGATGTTGGCAGAAAAACCAAGGGTATAGGAGTGAGGTATTTATTGTGTTACGGGAATTTATTGTCCTTCGCCTATAAATTACGGCCCAGACTATCTCTTCAGCCCCAGGTCTGGAAAAAGGAACCCAAAGGGCGTGACTCTTCAGGAAGAGCTGACACACATGCCCTGTGCCAAGGTAGGGGTGCACAAGGTATGCCACTTCCCGCCTGTTATTCTCAATGATTTATGCATTTTAAGGGAATGGTATCCTGCATTTAATTGCCTCTTGTAGTGATAATTTAAGAAAAGATTAATAGAGGAGGATATGGAGGAAGTTCCAGAGGAACGGAAGAAGATAGTGGAGGGCCTTGACATCCTCTTCTGGATTAGAGGTAAGACCTCTTTCGAAAGATAAAATGGTGGCACAGGTGCCAGGGAGCTCTAGAGCTCTTTGTAAACTACCTGAAATTCCCACGCCCATGGTAATTCCACTGGGCGAACCTTTCCCACTGGGACAGTCGCCCTGGCTGGGGGAATCGAGGGCCCAGACCGGAGGGCGGGCATAGGAGTGCCACCTGGGCCAGCTGCTGCGACAGCTGACGAGGAGTTTTCAGCACTAGTTCTACCATGATCCGTCGCAACCTTGTAGTTCGTCCGGCCAAATGAAAGATGGCAGAACCTGACTGAGCGTCGGTGACGGACTGAGGCAGAGAGGAGGCTGTCGGGGGTGGCGTGAGAGGCTCGCAGGTATCAATGACCAGTTCAGGCACGGGTTGCGAGGCCGCACCTTTAGGTGAACTTCCGCTGTGGTCGAGAGGAACCGTCCCTCTTACCAACGCTGGTAGCAGTGCCAGGCCGGGGAGAAGAGGGGGTCCTGAGTTGGATCCCTGAATGGAGATCGCTGTTGTGCTCTGGCGCTGGCACTAAGGCAGAGTCAGGCACTATCAGAGGTGTCTTGTGCTCATCGGTCAGACGACGGAGCTTGGCACTGCCCAGTGCATGCAAGTGGCACAGGTAGGAATTTGGCATCTCCAGGAGGGAGATCTGATTGGGGCCCTGCACTGCCACTGAGCAGGGCCGGCGTTGAATTGGATCGGGAACCGATCGAGGGGGCCCACTGTACATCGTACTCAGGGGTGGCACCAGGGACTGCATGTCCTCCTGGTACCCAGGCGCCAGTCTTGACTGAGGGAGAAGCGGGGAGGATTATTCACGCCTGAGGAATGAGTTGGGGAATGTGGACCCCTGGATTGTCGTGACTTCTGTGGGGACTGAAAGTCCTGTCCCAGGATGACGTCATAGCCTCCAGGAGATGGCTTGTTACTGCAAGATTGCAAATTTTGGACTGATGAGGTCTTGTGACTTCAATTGACCATAGGAGTATCATTTTTAAATTGATTTACTCCTCGATCATGACGAGTTTTCGTCTATTGACGATAGCTCCATAGGGAACTCTGTCCTTTGTATGAGGGGAGATTTGGCAGCAGAGTCCTTGAATGCCGTGACTGGCGCTGCGGTGGTGGCTGCCTGGGAGGGGGCCACATATATGGGGCCTTCGCGGAGGGCCCAGTGACTTGAGCTCAGGACGGCCAAGGTGACTGTGGGAGCATTTGATTTATTATTGTTTGGGCATTTGCCCATGAGGGAGAATGGCTATAAACCTTGCACGCTGTCCAAAAGGTCTGGCAAAGTCTTTCCGAGCTGGCCTCAGGGAGGGCGAGACGAGTTATTGGGTGGTTGTCCGGGAGAGAGATGCGGTTTTCTTGCTACTGCTCAGAATGTGCCCTTCTTGGTGCAATGGCAAGTTAGGGGCTTCTGCCCAAGTTTCCATTCTTATGGGAATTTGATCCTCCGAGGAGGGGCAGGGGATTTATCTTCTGCCCCATGGATCCTTCCTGAGGGTGGTGAGTCTCCACATGTCTCACTACCCGGCAACACTCGGTGAGTGTTGCTGGGGCTTTTTCCACTACATGAGTGGCCAGGGCAGGAGGGGAGTAGCAGAAATGCTCAAATTTAAATCGCCGAGTACCTCGGGGCGCTTAGTGGCCTTCAGACTCGAGCCATTTTGCTAACATCCGCTCCGAATGGTACACCCAATCATACCAAGTCTGGCCTGCTTCTCTGGCTGCTTCTCCAACGTCTCTCCACCGCTGGTGGTAATCTCATATGCCTTAGTAACTGCTTGGTATGGCTTCCCAGTTTCCCCTCCTCTGCCGAAAGGGCGTGGTAGGCAACGAGTGCCTTCCCCCAGGAATTTAGTGAGAACAAGGGAGAGTTCCGGGGAGAGGGCGGCACTCCAGGACTTGTTCGGCCCTCCTGCCATACTTCAGGTTCGGACTCTGTCCATTTTGGCATGAACGAGTGAGCTTAGCTGAAGGCACTCATTCCCACCGCAGGAGGTGGGGTGGTGTTCTGTCGTTCTAATATCTGGAGCTCATGGGCGCGCTGTCACTCTCGCTCCTCCCGTTCTAGATCCTCTCTTCTCTCTTGGGCAATTCTTTCTCTCTCTCGTTCGTGACGTTCTAACTCTTCTCCTCTCTCTTGGGCAATTCTTTCTCTCTCTCTCTCTCTCTTCACATTCTTTCTCCCTCTCTGCCTCTTAGGCAATTCTCTCTCTCTCTCTCTCTCTCTCCGCCTGTTTCTTTCTCTCTCTGCCTTGGCATCGTCCACCACTCTTGAACCCAGTCTCTCAGAGCTTGCCCTGATAGCCCTATGTCCTTTCCAGCAAACATGTAGAATGCAGAAGTCCTCATTTTGTTGGGCTCTGGCAGAGCCATCTTGAAATAATGGTTATATGACTGGACCCTCTAGCAAATCAAAATATGTCTGAGAAGACTCAGGTTGCCTGAAAAGACTCAATTGGGAATCTGGAAGCACTCCAATTGTTCAGACTGCAGGAGAATGGATCTGTCTGGGTAAGACAGTTGATCAATAAGTCTGAGGAGACTTTGTTAAAATTTAATATGTCTCAGTAAGACGTAACTGGATTGTTGTCACGCTCGGACTTGCAATATGCGTGAAATTAAGTGTTTATATCAATGAACTAGGGAATGAACAGTCCATAAGGACTTGATTTTAATGTTTCCCGTAGGAATTAGAAATTCTCGCACTCTTGTGAAATACAATTTTTAAAGTCTCAAAAGGACTTGATCTTGGTTTTCCCATAGAAATTAGAAATTCTCGCCTAGCGCGACATAGAATTTTTAGGAGTCTCTTAGGACTTGAATTTGGTTTTCCATAGGAATTAGAAATTCTCGCCTCTTGCAGCGTAGAATTTTTTAGGAGTCTCTAAGACTTGAATTTGGTGAGAAATTCTCGCCTCAGTGCGACGCAGAATTTGATTTGGTTTGCCCGTAGGACTTGAAAATACGATTTTTCCCTTAGGACTTAGAAATTACTAACGGGATAAAACGCAAAAAAAAATTTTGCTGAGAGAAAAAGAGGGTACACACGTGGGCAGGGTGGGGGGTGAAAGGTTGTCTGACCCTCAGTGATTCTTTGTGAATGAACCCGTCTTTTTATAGACTGTCTGTGACTCTGGGAATTTCCTGGGATAAGAGGATAACAGTAAAATGACCTAGTAATTTTCCTAGAAGTGGAGTTCAAATTTCGATTTCCCTAACCCTAATTCGAGTTTTAACTAAACTGAGAGAAGTATTTTAGCAATGCAAGCTGACTTCGTCTTGTCCTATGTGGGAATTTATTCGCGCCTAAATAATTCGCTAATCCGAAATGTGAAGTAAATTTATCATGGAAACTTCGTACTATTCAAGCAAAAAATATGGCAAAGATTTAACACGGAGAATTTCCTTTACTATTCATCAAGCAAAACATATGGCAAAGATTTTAACATAGAGGAATTTCAGAACTATTCCTCCGAAGCAAAGAATATGGCAAAGATTTTAACGCAGAGGAATTTCCACTATTCCTCAAAAGCAAAGAATGGTTAACACTGGTTATTTTCTAACTACCTATCCTGAAAGGCGTGCATTAATGAATCTAATATGGTAGTTCTCTTCTCTCCCAGTGAATACATGCGTCCCTATTTCTAATTCCTAGGAACAGTGACGATTGTAAAATAAAATTTTGCTAAGATAAATACATTACTTACGTGGAACTCTCTTGGTCTGTGCTCTTGGTAACAGGTTCGAATTTGTCTCGCACCCAGCTTAGCTTTGCTAATAGCTGATTCAAGCGAGTTGCAAATTCAATGAAACAACAAAATGGAAACTGCAAACGAGATCTAAGGCCAGGTCGCCCATTTTTACATATTTCCCTGGGTTTATGGTATCTTACAGGCCGGCAACGAAACTTTATTTAATTTGCCTTGAGTTCTGACTTGCGTAAGGGAAATCGTAAAAAAATAAGAAAAGGGGATTTTAGGAGCTGAAGGCTCTACTTCATAAGGAAATGTTATGTAAACACTTGGGATAAATTAAAGAATTATATTTACAAAGGAAGCATTTGAAGGGAAAAATGGATAAGTAAATTGATAAAGGGCTTGCAACACCTGAAGATCCTTCTACTGAGTCTCGAATAAAGGCAAAGGCACAGTCCAGATGAGTCCACTGCGAATGGGTCCCTCTGCAAGAGAAATTTACACATTACACGCTAGTAAAGGAACAATATAACACAGAATATGACTCAAGTTTGCACTGAGGGTGCCAAAGACTCGAGGAATGAATGACCACTTTACACTCGAACACAGACATTGAAAATGGCACTGATAAAGTGGCACATGGATGAAGTGAAATGCTAGCACCCCAAACTTTCTAAATGGCAAACTGTCGTGACTGAAAAGTCTTCACTGCACTTTGCCTTAGTGGAAGCGGTCTCTGACGAAGGATGATGAGGGACGATCACATCGTATGGCAGTGCCCTCGAGGATGACTGGAGTCGGAGTCGACAGGGGAGAATGAATGGTCTCTCAGCAAATTACCACTCGCCCACATGCATGGCTGTCCTCGAGGACTGTTATTGACTCTTCTGCCCCCGTAACTAACTAACTGCTTCTACTGCTGTCTTTCTTATAAGGGCTCTGGCCATGTGTCATGGCCACGTGGAAACGTGTATCCGATAATCAGCTGCAGGTAAACGATTGTCATTTGCCAGATTTAGAGCTTGCCTCTTCCCCGGTTTCCTGGGCGAAGGGCAGACAATTCGGCTCTTAATTTGCCTTTAGAGGCCGTTTTAAAAACGGATTGGGCTAAACCCTATCTGGGGAGTTCAGATTTCTCCATCCCATTGCAAACCAAGATCCGTCGATATCTCATAATCTGTTTCGAATATAAATATAATGATCTTCAGAAATATGATATGTTGATGCTCTGATTTCTAGGTCAAAACCGATATATACGGTTCTGAATAAACAAAGAATAAATCATAGTGCAATGTACGAGTTTTATGTCCTATATATACCTATATATATATATATATATTATACTATATACATATATATATATATATATATATAGTATATAAATATATATATTATATATATATATATATATATATATTATATATATATTGGCTATATATATTTATATTATATATATATATATATTATATATACATATAATATATATATAATATAATATATATATAAATATATATATATATCATAAGCATACCCATATATATATATATTTATATATATATATTATTATATATAGACTATATATATATATTTATATAACATTTATATATGTTATATATACATATATATATATAAATATACATATATATATATTTAATATATATATAACAAGCTGATCTGTATCAATAATTATATCTTTGTTTATTGAGAACCCTGGCCGATCATATTTGACCTAGATAAGAAAGATGGTTATCACAGTTCTGATCTGTCCTTCTTTACCTGGAACAGATTATTGAAACACGGAAAAAAAGAAGAGAGGAGACTTTCAAAATTGCTTTATTTAAGAAGCTCCCAAAAAACATAGCCTGCCTAAACGGCCTTCTAAAGGCAAATTAGACCTGAATTGTCCACAACCAGAAACCTGGGAAGAGGCAACTTATCATTCACCTGGCGGATTTATATATATATATATATATATATATATACATCAACATAATAATATATATATATATATATATATATATATATATATATATAAATATATATCACACTGTGATTTATATTGTTCATGGAGCTACAAATTTCTAGAACTCCAATTGACAAATGAACCCCAATGGGAATTAACACTGAAGGGGAATTTTTAATGATAAATGGATACTGTCTCGATCTTTAGGAACAGCTCCGGTCGATGGTCATTTGAGCCACCAAAGGAGGTATAAACCTGATGGCGAATCTGTAAACCTCTTGATTGGCTGAGTGCTGACTATTGACTGAAGAGTGCTTTCCAGGTACTGTGCTGAAATATTCCTGAAGTAAAAATTGGATATTAAAGACATTTGTAGCTTCATGATGTCATATATATTATATACTATTTATATATATATATATATATATATATATATATATATATATACATATATATATATATATATATATATATATATATATATATATATATATATATATATATACATATAATGTATATAATATATATATATATATATATATATATATATATATATATATATATATATATATATATATATAATATATACATATAATGTATATAATATATACATATATATATACATATATATATGTATATGTGATATATACCTATATATATATATATATATAAATATATATGTAACTGGTCATAAGGTGACCTTTGGCCAAACAATGTATCAGCCTTTCGAGAGACTGGCATGACTGAATTACAGCAGGTAATAATTGGGTGTCTATGTTTTGACCTCAATCAGAAGTATTTTCAAAGTTATGTTGAATACATTGGAGTTCATTCTTTCCAGCCAATTTGAAGTGGCTGTTTTTTTTTTGTCGGTAAAGTTTATAGTTTTGTAACCCAGTATCTCATTCCAGTAGACCTTAGAATTTAGTTAGGGGAAATGAATAAAATATGATGTGAAGATGAGAGATTCTAGCTGACATGGTGTAAGACAAATGGCTCCTAAAGACCATACATATCTCAGGAAAGCGAGATACCATACCTCTGTTCTTAAAACAGAGAATTAAATAAAATATAGGCCTTGAAAATCGGCATTCTATAATTACAAGAAGTAGTTTCACACATCACAGTATATATATATATTGTATATATATATATATTTACCCATATATATATATATAAATGATATAAATATATAACTCTCCAGTATTTCTTTTCTGAAAAGCTATAATAAATATATATACACACACACACACACATACACACATATATATATATATATATATATATATATATATATATATATATATATATATATATATATATATATAAATAACTAGTGATGAGGACCGAACCTCGATGTTTCAAATATGAGAGGCCAGGCATTACCAATCCACCACAGAGGATATAGAAATCCTTGTCTTGCAGTTTAAGTCGAAATGTTTTTAGTTTGTAGGTCTAATATCAAAGAAATTGCTACCTCACATTTTATAATATTTATATATTTCCAATGGACATATTTTTTCTTGGCGCCCTATAATTTACTTAATCGCCTTTACATTTTCTACTTTCAATATGTTTTACATAGATTTATTTTTTGTTTCTTTTTCGTTCTTGGGTCTTTTTTGCCCGTCTCGATCTGCTGCCATAAAATATATATCAGTCTTCAGTGAAGCATTTACTTATGGTGATGAAGCTGCACATTATGTGATACGAATCTTTGTCCTAATGAGAAGCCCTCTCTCTCTCTCTAAAAAGCTCTTTCTTTATAATGTAACTGATTAACACTCATTTATAACTCTTTGAAATATCTTTGTCACCCCAGATTCATCATTTTTATGAACAGTGTAATTGTGTCCTCGTCTGTACGTTAATTACACAAAAAAACTCTCTCTCTCTCTTATAAAAACTCTCTATCATTATCTCTCTCTAATAAAATAATCATATGACGGCCAACATCCCATATAATTACCATCTTGAATTACTACGAGCCCCTTCCTTTCTCACTCTTCATTTTGCTCCCTTTCTCTCTTCTACCCTTCCTCCTGCTTGTCTAAATTAGCGTTTCAAGTGACAATCCCTCGCTACCTCCCTCCTGCATTGTGCATCCTCTTCCTTCCTACAAACATCCATCATCATCTCCTTCTCCCTCTCTCACCTCTCTCTCTTCCTCGCTTAACCTAGAAGTCCCGAAATCCCTCCTTTTTGACCAGAGACTATTGCACCCTTCCCTTGTGCCCCAAAACGTTCTTTTCTTTTCTGTCTAGGAGACAGATTCCATCCTTTCTGTCCTGGCACCAATCTGTCAGTACCCATTGTTGATGTCAACTTTACTGTTTTTTCCTTCTTTGAATATACTTTTTCCGGTCCCAAGTTCGTGGTGGTGCCTTAGTAGGAGATAAAATAGTAGAATGAATTTATAAGACTTTCTAAAAAAAAGAACCATGGAAGGCATGGTAGACGCAAGACATTTTTCTGAGAGAAAGTGTGTGCCTAAAGCTCTACTAGAAGAAAGAGAGTTTATGTATAAGGTCTTGTCAGAGAGAGAGATATCGGGAAATGGGGAAGGAGTGATGTGGAGTGGTGAAAGGTTACTAAAGCAGTGTAACTCATCCCACCCAAATGAAGAAAAGCGTCTAGGGGTCGAGGGGAAAGGGTCTGATACGAAAGGATCGTCATTGGATATGAGCTGATCGGACCTGATTAAAGAGAGGTGCTTACGATATTGATGCTTTGTGTACACAGTGTAAAAATTGCGTCCTTTGGAAAATCATGTAAAGTCACACAGAGTTTGTAGATTGCCTTTTGCCGTCTTTGGCAAATCTCAGGGGAGGTGATAGTGCTAAGATCTTACAGAGAAGGAGTTCACAAGTTTTCTTTTTCAGTACACCTCTAAAATTTGATCTTGCTTTCCAGAAATATTCCTTTATTTCTAAAGGTATATCTTTCAACCCGCATCGATCGTGCCTAAGGCATTAATACTCTGAGACAGCAGCCACAAACTTATGCAGGTCTATGAAGCAGTAGTCTGTTCAAACTTATAGTTCTTTCTCAGGTCCATACTACTTCTTCAGTTGGTTTATAAGGGCTCACAGTAGCTCCTGGTTCTAAAAATGTCACGATCCCTCGAGGCATGATGGAATATGCAACCCTTCCAAAGAACGTCCACAACACCGGATTTATATAGCAATCTTCTAGCAGGCTTGCTCTCTGTTGTACTGACGAAAAGAGACTTTTAATGTGTTTTGTTCAACCATACAATGTTATCCGTCCCTTGTCATTTCATCAGGCTGCACACTGAACTCAGTTCATTTCCAGATTGCGTCCGACTGCAGACCTATCGTGGCCATTAATTCTTGTTTTTGAGCAAATCATCAAACCCCATTTTGGCATGGTAGATTTTAAAGCAGATGGAGGTCCAAGCAAACCTTTTATCAGACTCTTGCTTTTTTTTTCACTCGTTAATTAATCTGATATGACTTCCTTAATTCATTTTTATCACTTAATCTATCTGGCCCAGTTTTATTCTTATTTCCATTGTTGTTTAGTCTACATTGTGTCAATTTGTTGTTCGTATTTCAGACAATGTATTTACCAAAGGTACTAGTTATATTTTACAACACCTCTGATTTTGTTGAAATGTTTTAGCTTTGTTCATTCTCATTTTTTATTTACTTAAACGTACCAAGTTATTGTTACTTTGAATTTATCTTTTTGTGTTTATTTTCATCAACTAGTTTATTCAGCAGTATATTCTTTGTTTCAGCTGAGATTTCATTATCAAAATTTTATATTTGGCCTCATGGTGTAATGCTGGCACGCTTCTCTGATATGTTAACGAATCCTGACACTGCTCGGCGATCCATTCATCTATTCTGTCTTTCTTAACTCCAGCAGTAAATCCTCACTTTCGTATCCGTCATTTTGACAAATGTAAGAAACGAAGCCAGATTTTGTTTCTTGTTCTATCCCTATTACGTGATGAAACAGCACAGATTCACATCTGAATAACTCAACACAGGCTGTCTATATGTTCAGAAAATGTATGTATTTGACTATCTTTTAGCCTATTTCCTGATTAATTTTGGAGCATTGAGCTAATGCAGGTTACCAACCTGGAAAAAGAAAAAAAATTCGATAGTTGACTATCAATTAAAGGAATTTTTTTTTACATTTTGAAATCGCTTCATTCACTAAGTTCCCGTCGTATTGCTGACCTCCGGGTTAAGTTTCCAGTAGTGAAGTTCAATCACTCCGCTAGCACGAGCCACATGGCCACAACGTATTATCAAACACAAAAAGAAAAAAAATTTGCAATACCACAAACGCAACATATATGAAAATAAATTATTTCACTGGAGGTAGAGCGAATTGATATTATAATACGTTTGCAGCTATATACTGATTATATAGTATATATATATATATATATATATATGTATATATATATATATATATATATATATATATATATATATATATATATATATATATATATATATATATATATCAGTAGTCATTTTCACAGGTGGAGTGGCAAAGAGGGGCAGTCAGCATGATTCCTGAATCACTGATTGTGTCCCGGTATACCCAATCAGTAAATTACAAACTTTACTAGTAGTCGACATTACGCAATATCTACTGAAAACCATGGAGACAGCAAATTTATTTTGTTCCTATTCGTGTAAATAAAGTGCACTGTAAAACAATGTAGTAAAAGGTGCCTACTTTTTTTCGTCCGATTTATGTGTATGTGGTGATTTTATATAAATTCTATCTCCTGGAAAGTGTATATATCTATATATAATATATGACCATGATAAAAGATTTAACAACTTAAAATTTTCATAAATTATTCAGTTTATAATATATGTGTTGTTGTTGTTTTCTAGATTTACTAAATGTTTTTCAACTTAACGTACTATGCACTATACGGAGGCCTGCGACTTATCAGGTAAAGTATGTACCCTTAAAGTTTGAATTAGGCTGCTAGTATGAAGACCCCAGAGCGACTGACTACCAGGTATATACTTAGGGTTATTAACGGAGTTTATAAGATAGCGCGCAACGGTATATATAATCTATATGTTAGACGAGCGTCATAACCATATATTATATAATATAATATATATATATGAGGAATAAACTTAGTTTGCCCTATCTTAATAGAGCAACCAATCAGTCAGTATATTTGTATGTCCCGCTTCATTACACCTGAACCAAAGGCCTCAAATCTTTATCTCATTTTTCATGATAATGACTGTGTCATTAAAAGTGTAATCATTATAAAACGCATTGATAGGCCTATCGATTTTCTTTTAATATGTCCCCATGGAGACAACCAGTAAATCATCAGTTTCTTCCTAGTCTGGGGTCTGGAGCCTCCTCCTCCTCCTCCTCCTCCCCTGGGCCCTTTTCCTCCTCCTTCATTTTTCTTTGGTTAAACAGATTGTTTGTTTATGCTTCTTCCTATGCGGATTTTCCTTTTCACCATGATTGGCAGAATTGTACTTTCTCCTCTGCTATTCCTGCCATTGACTTTGCTCCACTTTCTTTTGCAGTGTCATCTCACATCTTTCATGGATTTGCAGGCCTAAAATCAACATGTTGTTCGCAGAGCTTAAACACGACACCCACAAAATTTGGCCTATTGTACCTGAATGACAGCAAGTGCAGTCTTCCCTCTTTGCTATTCAAACATAAAGATTAATTTTCATTGTCCCTGACAAAATTTTCTTTCTCGTCGTCTTCCTGAAAAAGAGGTCATTCCCTAGGTCTTCTTTCCTTATTTATCCCCTCCCCTGCTCTTCCCCATCCCTTCTCCTGCTCCTTCCCACTATATATCTCCCTATATCTATATCTATATCATATCCCCTCCTCCTTGGATAAAAACCTCAAATGTGTAGGACATGTAATCCTATCCAGTCATAAAAAATGTACGTCTGACAATATTGCTATAAAGGTTTCTTAACCAATTTTATAATCCGTTTTATTTTAGTTCATCAATATTCATGAAACAAACGCCTTATAATCACATAACTGAGAAATATATATATATATATATATATATATATATCTCTCTATATATATATATATATATTTATATATAAAGTATAGACGTAGTTCACCTTTTCAGGACTAATGTGTTGGATGAATTTTGTTATTGATAGCCCAGTGTTTGAATAGGCCAACTAAAAGACGCAACCCTAATAAAGACCAAATTACTCATGATAATGTACCGACAAACACCCTCAAGACTGCAAACTTTGGCGCAACTACTGGAGGCATTTGCATGATATTTTAGCTAGTTTGAATAATGAATTGACGAATGAGTTTCGAGGGACTGAAATCTTTCCTAATACAGTTTTAAATACCATTTATTCTGCACCAGGAAAGCACAACTTGGGCCTACTTTTTCTTTGGCTTGTGCTGCAATGGGTCCCTTAGGTCAGTCTCACTCTCCTCTTCTCTCTGTCTTCCGACTCTAAAACTTCAGTAGAGACTGTAGTTCAGATAGGGTTATAGGCAATCAATATTGGAAGGAAAGAAGGAAAGGTCGTACAACAACACTAGATGGCGGGTAGTCCTGGGGGGACGACTAGGGAGAAGGATGGTGGTATTCTTTTGGATAGTCAGAAGGACATCTAACCGGAAGACCTAATCAGCCCCCTACAAACTGAAAGCACTTAGGAACAAAATGAATATAAGAACCTTATCTCCTTCAGCACTTCCCAGTTTTTTTTTCTTCTGCGATGACAGATATGAAACAGCTTGAAAAAGACCCGAGCATCTGACTCTAGAAACCGGCAAGATCTGTGATGAGCATTTAAATCGATAATCTGATTGAGCGCCAACAAAAACGCCAGAAGGGGAGATAGTTCTTAGAGGATCCTCAGTCAGAGAAAGAGGGATATTCTGCCGACGCCGCTTTGGAAAATCTTTGAGAAGGGAAATGAAAGTTTCATCATTGATATTATGAGAAGATCTTGATAAAAATAGGAGATAAAAGAGCACACCGTTTAGTTGTACCCATTAGGCTTCTAGTGTAATGCATTTCTTTCAACTCAACTTCTTTTTGTTTTTTATTCTCTCCCTGGACATGTTGTTATTTTGATTATATCAGGAAAACCATTTTAATATGACATACAAACCTAATGAAATGAAAATAATGAATAATTTCCCTATATTTTGGTATTAAAATGGCAACTTAAAACGATTATTAAAAAGTTATCTAACTTCAGATGTTTACTAGATTTTTATGCTGTATAGATTCAATAAGGCACTTAGAAAAACCTGTAAACGTTCGTTATATTATTATTATTATTATTATTATTATTATTATTATTATTATTATTATTATTATTATTATTATTATTAAAGGTGTATTGGATTATTTTAACCAAGTTTGTAAGAACGCTAACCTAGCAACTCTCCTACCGTAGCATATATGTTCAACCTAACTTTCTTAACCTAACCTTCTTAACTTTGGCTAGCAATTTGGTGTGTGTAACTTATCTAGGGACCTAGGACCTACACGACAGGTCATCAACAAAGTGAAAAGAACAAATAATTTACTCGTTTGAATGTATAAAAAAAATGTCTCAAAATACCTGGAACGGGTATTTATGTCATAAAGTAAATGAATGTAAATAAAAAAATGAACTTCATCGAGGTCGTGTTTATTGAACCAATGACCTCGCATCGATTAAGAGGTGAGAGATTTTAGTCAAATGTCCGATAACAGAATGGCAAACTGTAAAAGGGGAAAAAGAAAGCTTTTCAAAGGAAGGGGAAGGGGTGGATTACAGATCAAGAAAAGAATGAAAACTGCAGATAATCCCATTTTTCTTGATAGAATAGATAGGGGAGAGAGAGAGAGAGAGAGAGAGAGTCTAGTGTCGTTGGATTGTTGAGAGGAAATAAAACTAGCCTTCGGAGAGAGATAGAGAGAATAAAATGAGTGGCCTTGAAGCTGAAGAGGGTAAAAAATAAATGCCTTCTGGTAGACAGAGAAAGAAGGGTGACCAATAATAAAGAGTAAAAATGCGGATTGCCTTTTATCACGTAATGAAGAAATCAGACAAAAAAAGGGAGTGGAAGGACAAGGGTTAGAAAAAGGGGAAAGTAAGAAAGTAGAAAAAAGAGAGAAAACAGATGAGAGTAAATTAACAAGAACAAAGGTTTTGGACGAGGATATAAAAAAGAACGAAAAAGTGAGAGTAAAGGTATTTTCTCTTGGTTCATGCCATTAGTGTTTGTTTGGGTAGGTCAGATGATTACACATTCGTGTGGTTGTTTGATGTTTTTAGCGCTGTGTTGATATTATAAGACAGTTAAGGATTTAAGCGATTTAGATATGAATTTATATTATATTTTGATATGAATTTATATTATAAAAGTGATACTAATAGCAACTAGATATAATATCATTACGAAACGCAGATAAGCAGACGCATATATTCACAGTCGTGACTTGATAGTAATAATGATATTAATAATTCAAAATAGAAAGTTTACAATTATAAAATGTATATAGTAAAAAATCTTAACAAACAGACGTATTGTTAAGTACACTTCATCACTTTTTAAGCCACTTTGTGAAAACACAGCTCACACACACACAGATACATACATACATACACACACACACACACACACACACACACACACACACACATATATATATATATATATATATATATATATATATATATATATATATATATATATATATGTGTGTGTGTGTGTATATATCTATGTGTGTGTGTGAGCTGTGTTTTCACTAAAGTGGCTTAAAAGTGATGAAGTGTACTTAACAACACGTCTGTTTGTTAAGATTTTTACTATATACATTTTATAATTGTAAACTTTCTATTTTGAATTATTAATATCATTATTACTATCAACTCACGACTGTGAATATATATATATATATATATATATATATATATATATATATATATATATATATATATATATATATATATATATATATATATATATTATGCCCAGTTATACAAGGTCAGATAGGGTCATAACTTCCTTCCACATCTGTTTTAAGAATAATGCCATATCAACTTATATCTCAAAGATACCACGGAAGCAATGGCCAGCCTGTATACTGGGTCAGCACATTCTCTCTCTCTCTCTCTCTCTCTCTCTCTCTCTCTCTCTCTCTCTCTCTCTCTCTCTCTCTCTCTCTCTCTCTCTCGTTATCCAAGTCACTAACTGAACTAAGGAAGAATAGCAAAAACATAACTACAAAAATATAATTTATTCAGTAATCTAACATGGCAAGTAGATTGGAACCAAAATAGGAATGAAATAGGAAAATTTGAATCCCAGAATCCCAGTTGAGTCTTTACAACAAAAGTCAAAATAAGTCAACACAACCGTAGTTGTGATAAGTCACATTCCCCTCCATTTATATTGACCTCTCTTCAGTACATCTGGGGAAACAAAGGGAAAAACAGCCCCAAAAGAAATGCACGAAATTAAACATGGTAAAATCAAACATCAATAAAAATCAAAGAGACATAGCAGAGAAAAAAAATAAATGGGGAAAAAGACTTTCAGCATGGTAACCGCTGCAAAGAATCAGTACATGGTAGACAAAGTTAATTAAATCCATTCAGGTTTTCTTGAAAATATCCAGCTCACCTCACAGGCAGTCAACAGTCTTCCAGGATCTGAGCACACGGGAATCTAATTCTGAAATGTCTAACCTGTACTCAAATTGAATAATTCACACCTTCTATGACATACCCATGAAAGCAAACAAACGCATGCTCTGACCGGAACTTGACAGTTTCGGCGACATAGCCAGCACATCACCCAGGGCACGATGCACTCTGTCTCCATGAGAAGCTAGACTGACACCCGGCCTTCATCAGCACTGACTCGCTGAATACGTAGGCACTGTTTCCATTTGCCTTTTCCCAGAATATCTCCAAGAAAACTGCTTAGGTAAAAAAGTAACATAACATATTCATATATATATATAATATATATATATATATATATATATATATATATATATATATACACAATCATATAGCAATATCGAAATTCACGCTACCTCGGTATATCTCCGTTGGACCACGAACCGCGCGACGAAAAGCCTGTTCAGCGACTCCAGTTGGCGTAAACCATTGAGCCATAGGGTAAAAAGTCTTTTAGATGTCGTACTATACCCGTCGTAAAGTGTACTAATCAATGACCCACCTCGCCATGACAGTTCAATACGTTTGGAACACGCAGCTCTTGTTATGAAATTTTATCACAATTTATATACAATCATGAAGCTACAAATTCAATATCGAAATTCAACCTCGGTATATCTCCGTTGGAGAATTGTCGCGAAGGGGAATTTATATAAGTGATAAATGAATTGGAATCGTGGGGACACAAACCGCGACGAAAGCCTATTCAGCGACTCCAGTTGGCGTAAACCATTGAGCCATCAAGAGGGTAAAAAGTCTTTTGCTGAGATGTACTGCTTTTACCCGTCATGGCGGGGAAAGTGTACTAGCCTCGACAATGACCCACCTCCGCCATGACAGTTCATTGGTACGTTTGGAACACGCAGCTCTTGTTATAAAATTTTTATCACACCGTGATTTATATACAATCATGAAGCTACAAATGTAAGCTTAATATCGAAATTCACGCTACCTCGGTATATCTCTGTTGGAGAATTGTCGCGAAAGGAATTTATATAAGTGATAAATGAATTGGAATCGTGGGGACACGAACCCGACGAAAGCCTATTCAGCGACTCCAGTTGGCGTAAACCATTGAGCCATCAAGAGAGGGTAAAGTCTTTTGCCGAGATGTCGTACTGCTTTTACCCGTCGTGAGTGGGAAAGTGTACTAGCCTCGACAATGACCCACCTCCGCCATGACAGTTCATTGGTGCGTTTGGAACACGCAGCTCTTGTTATGAAATTTTTATCACACCGTGATTTATATACAATCATGAAGCTACAAATGTCGCTTAATATCGAAATTCACGCTACCTCAGTATATCTCCGTTGGAGAATTATCGCCGAAGGGAATTTATATAAGTGATAAATGAATTGGAATCGTGGGGACACGAACCCGCGACGAAAGCCTATTCAGCGACTCCAGTTGGCGTAAACCATTGAGCCATCAGAGAGGGTAAAAGTCTTTTGCCAAGATGTCGTACTGCTTTTACCCGTTGTGGCGGGGAAAGTGTACTAGCCTCGACAATGACCCACCTCCGCCATGACAGTTCATTGGTACGTTTGGAACACGCAGCTCTTGTCATGAAATTTTTATCACACCGTGATTTATATACAATCATGAAGCTACAAATGTCGCTTAATATCGAAATTCACGCTACCTCGGTATATCTCCGTTGGAGAATTGTCGCCGAAGGGGAATTTATATAAGTGATAAATGAATTGGAATCGTGGGGACACGAACCCGCGACGAAAAAGCAGTACGACATCTCGGCGACTTTTACCCTTCTTAAACCAATGGTTTGCGTCAAGAGCTGAAAAAGTCTTTTGCCGAGATGTCGTACTCCTTTCATTTATCCTTATATAAATTCCCCTTCGGCGGGAAAATGGCGTGAATTTCGACAATGACATGATTGTATATAAATCATGTGATACAGTTCACTTGTGTTACGTTTGGAACACGCAGGGTCTTGTTATGAAATTTTTATCACACCGTGATTTATAAATACAATCTTGAAGCTCAATGTTTCGTCAACTGGAGTAAGCTGAATCGCTTTTAATCGAAATTCACGCTACCTCGGTATATCTCCGTTGGAGAATTGTCGCCGAAGGGAATTTATATAAGTGATAAATGAATTGGAATCGTGTTTGGGGACACGAACCCGCGACGAAAGCTCAGCGACGACATCTCGGCAAAAGACTTTTACCCTCTCTTGATGGCTCAATGGTTTACGTCAACTGGGTCACTGAATAGGCTTTTCGTCGCGGGTTAGGTGTCCCCTTCGATTCGGTCATTTATCATATATAAATTTCCGACAATTCTCCCGGAGATACCCAAGGTAGCGTGATTTCGTTTGGAAGCGACATTTCTTGCTTCATGATTGTATATAAATCACGGTTGATAAAATTTCATAACAAGAGCTGCGTGTTCCAAACGTACCAATGAACTGTCATGGCGGAGGTGGGTCATTCGAGGCTGATAAATCGCGAACCCGCGACGCGACATCTCGGCAAAGACTTTTACCCTACTTGATGGCTCAATGGTTTAATCAGCTGGAGTCTGAATGGGCTTTCAGCGGGTTCGTGTCCCCCGCGATTCAATTCATTTATCACTTATAAATTCCCCTTCGACGACAATTCTCCAGCGGAGATATGAGTGGCGTGAATTTCGATATTAAGCAACATTTGTAGCTTCATGATTGTATATAAATCGCGGTGTGATAAAAATTTCATAACAAGAACTGCGTGTTCCAAAGCGTACCAATGAACTGTCATGGCGGAGGTGGGTCATTGTCGAGGCTAGTACACTTTCGCTCACGACGGGTAAGCGACGACATCTCGGCAGACTTTTACCCTCTCTTGATGGCTCAATGGTTTCGTCAACTGGAGTCGCTGAATACTTTCGTGCGGGTTCGTGTCCCCACGATTCCAATTCATTTATCACTTATATAAATTCCCCTTCATGACAATTCTCCACGGAGATATAAATAGCGTGAATTTCGATATTAAGCGACATTTGTAGCTTCATGATTGTATATAAATCACGGTGTGATAAAAATTTCATATATATATATATATATATATATATATATATATATATATATATATTCTCACACGCCATTTTCCAGTCGATAAATCAAATGAAATAAGGACTGATCAACTAATTAATTTATTTTAGTATGATTCACTGCAGGAAAACTCGCCTCTATAAAACCTCTCTCTCACCACTGCCTTTATGGGGAAACCACTTTAATCTCTTTCTTGTCCAAATGCTGCCGAAAATCCTGAAATTCCAGGTGCAGACCCGATCAGAGCTAATCATCGCCCGAGGCAGGTCAGCTGGCGAATTGAACATGTGAGCTCTGCCATCTTGGAACTTGAGCCATGCATACCCGCATTGCCGTGTGGGCAGAACGATCCCAACACCACCTAGGAGGAGAAAAAACGCAATTCCTGAAAGTTAGAAAGGGTCTTGGAGCGAGACGCTCAGTCTTAAAATTGCTCTGACGCCACCATAGGACAGATGTCCTGTCCCTTGTTCCATTAAACTACCTATTTCTAACACGTGGCTGGCAGTAACCAAAGTAGCCTTTGCTGTGAAATTATCCACTTGCCCTCCCTCTCGCAAGTCCCCATAAGAAGAGGACTTCAGCTCCTAAATAAGGTAAAGTGCTGGATTTAAGGTCTTTTTCGTCAGTCACGTCCCTATACGTCTCCACTGTTTTCTGCTTTTCATAGTGCGATATACCTATAGTGGTACCTGTATTGCTTTTTATATTTGTGCTGTTTGACTTGCAAAGCACTGACGATAAGTGTAACGTAACCGTAAAATATTCGAGTTATTGGAATCGAGTTCATCCCTCGATTCCTTCATTACAGTGCTATTTCCGGTTGAATAACCATAAGTGTTTCGATTACAGATGAGAAGTGAGTTAGCTGTGGATCTGTGCGTCATCTTGTGTGCGTAGTGGCCCCCCACTACATTATTTGCAACGCCCTTTGAAGCAGGCATCCCATTGTGTTTTCTCCAGCAAATCCCCAGTCATTTGCTCTTCATCTTATTACACCAGAATTACGCTACCATTCTTCTGATATGTGTTTTCCTTTGTAAATATAATTACTCAAGTTAAACCCCAGAGTTTACCTAGTCACTCCCCTCTTGAGGAAGGCCTTCAGCTGTATTTTGTTGTTTAAAGTTTTAGCTAACCTCAAGGCCAGAGACTAGATTTTTGTGGTACTTACGGTAAGTTGCGTAATATCCTTAGTATACCCATTGATCTAGCATGACCCCAGCTTAAAACTATAACAGTTTGTATTTGTATATGTATATATATATATATATATATATATGTATATATATATATATATATATATATATATATATATATATATATATATATATATATATATATATATATATTCTTTTCTATCATAGCATCTCTTATTTCCATCAAGTTCTGATTCGCTTTATTGCACCAATAACTCTCTGGCAACAACACAGTTTCCTGCACTTCCTCTATATTCAAGGCTGAAATTTTGAAGGGAGAAACTAAACTGCTACTCTGATGCTTCATTTTAAGCTTAAATTCATGGCAAAGCATTCTGCTTTGTGAAAATTTTTTACCTTCATTTTTATGAGCTGTGAAATTTATGTTGTATTAATATTTTAATTCTTATTTTTAATCGATTTTCTGAGATGTAATTGCCTATATATGGGAATATATTTCATTGTGAGCTAGCGTTGCCCTGAAGATATCTGTTGGTTAATGTCTGAAACAGGTGGTGGCTTAAGAATAAATTAATGGCACACCAGAATAGCAGTTTTTGCCTGTCCCTTCGAAACTACAGCCTTTAAAGTAAGAGGAAATGCTGGAAATCGTGGGGCGTTGCCAGGGAGTTATGAGTGCCTCAAATGCATTAGAACTTGTTGAAAATAGACAAGAGGATGTGCCAGAAAATCACGTGTTATGTTGACCGATGTTTGGAGTCTAGAAATGAAATCAAATGTGTGTGAAATATGTGTTCCAAAAAAAATACCCGAATATTTACTGAAACATTTTCCTAAACCTCCTTGCGGGTTACTTAAGGTCACAACAGTGTAGATCTCGCTGGTAATTTCATTATGGATTTCATGGAAGTCGGAAATAACCGGAAGTTGGTAACCTAGAAGATACGTAACTGATATTCAGACTTTTATTGTTGTGATACGTTATTTTAGTTACAATGTAATTATTAAATTAGAGTTGCAAATCATAAATATTTGGACATTATCGTAGTTTTTCGTAAACGTTGGTGTTAATTAACCTATAGGTTTTGAAAAGGTAACCATTTGTTTTCATAGTGCCTGTTGCCCTTTCCTTGCCTGCTTTCGTAATTTTAGTGACGTTATATTTGTGCAACTCATTAAGCCCTATGATAATTATATCTGAAAGGTAAAACTGCTTTTTTGGCTTTCGTCAGTCTGATATGACAAAGCAAATTCTTTCTGCGTATTTAGACCGTTGTTGGGGGACCCGTGCATTTGTATATTTAAAGCATCCTTACAATATATAGGAAAGCTTTCGCTAATGCGATATATTTGAGCTTCCTTATGACAGCTATGTAGAAATCTCTCGCATAAATCCTGGACATTTCCAGTGTTATTGTATAATTACTAGAAATAGTATTAGTTTGTAGAAAATAAATTGCGTTTGGGTGCACTCGCTCGCAGAGTAAAATACAGACTAACAGATAGATTAAACATATAGATAGATAGGTAGACGCTATATTACTTCCATGTAGAAAATAATGCATCATAAAGCCCACCTGCAATGTTGTGCGGTGGCAGGACACCTTAAAATTAATCCGCCCCTGTGGTGGATAGTTAGGACTGACCCCACCCCCTTCTGGCGGAGCGCTGCCGAATGGAATATTTCTCCCGGCGTGATGCCGATGAACTTTGTTATTCGCGATTCAAACTACATCATTAAGCCTTATTTTTCTCTCTCTCTCTCTCTCCCTCTCTCTCTCTCTCTTTCTCTCTCTCTCTTCCTCCGAGCGTTAAATCTATTCTCCGATACACGAACCGGATGCAGTTGTGCATAATTAGGCTCAGGTTAAGCGTTTCCTTTTGAAGTGTTAGGCGAGGTTGCTGCATAAATAACCCATTATTGACAAAATAGGATTCTTTTTATCAGTGGCGGACGCATCCTTGCGCTTCACTGCTAATGAAATGAGCCGTAATCGCGATGACAACACCGCCGGCGGTAATGCACGCTACGGCAACGATGCCACGGCGACAACGTCAGCGGCAGCAGCAGCAGCAGCAGCAGCAGTAATGAAACCAAGATACGCAGATCGTTAACGAGAAGAGCAACAGTAACAACAGTAACTAAAGGAACAACAATCACACCGACAGCTCCAACCATCAAACCAAGAGAGCAGTGTCATTAACAATAGGAGCAACTGCAATAACAATAACAAGAGGACCAAAATTGATCAGAACCTACAAGAGAAGAGCAGCGGAAAAACCTTAAACTAAAGGAAATGACATCACTAACGAGACGAGGAACAGTAACAAGAATGATGATAAGAGAAGCAGTGGCAATTAGAATAAGAACAGCAACAAAAGCATCAACTATGAAAGAAAAGTAAACAGTGTTATTAACAAAATGAACAACAGGAAAAAGAACGATCTGACAATGCTTTCATAATTACGTCGCGGAAAGCTTCATCATGAAGAAGGAAAATTTCAGTCACATGGACATCCATGAAAATATTAAGTACACAAAAGGAACAACATCAACACTGCGTTAGTATAATCAGTAAAATAAAATAGAGAATACCCTTTGAAGGCTGTCAGAAGACAATGAGTAACCAGGTATCACTAGGTGTTATCAACAAAAGTCATCAGCGATTCTTGAATGCTATCTTCAAAAGAGTTCTGGTAATGTATCAAAGTATTTCAATAAACTTTGTAGCGCTGCTTGAACCTATGGGTCCCAGTGCTTGGTTTCGTTCCTAAGTCTTATATTCCATTCCATTCAATAAACTTTGAGAAGTTACTTGAAATAAATCAGACAGATTAAAAAAAAAAAAAAAAAAACCGATTGGTCGAGCGAAGTGCTGTCTGCGATAAGACAAGGAAGAGTGTGTAGATCAAGTGTTTGTTCTGCAACGGTTGTACGAGGCGTTTGAGAGTAAAAGGAAATTCTTTATGATTCTACATGATGAGGCTCATGATGGAATTGATAGAGATGCGGTGCAGGTGGGGTTGGCTGAAAAGGACGTATAGTTATAAAAAGTTTTATTAAGAACGTGAGACATATGATTTAATATGATGATGTGAGAGTAATTGGTTGGATTTGTTGTTTTCAACCGCGCTTAATATTTCTGTGGGCGGAGTGGTGGATGAAGTTAATGACAGAACGGACGTGGGTACCAAGAATTATGGAATAAGATGGAGTCCTCACATTTTCTCTAACGCCTTACCACACATTCTAGCTGCCTTTGAACAAGGGCCCGTCTTGGCATAAGGGAGGCTTAGGCTAATTCAGTTACCCGTCTACCTGGGTCATAAACGGGGTGTAAAATATTTGATGCTTGAAGATGATAGTATTAGCTGGTGATTATGAAATAAGCACGTGCCCAATTCACCAGGTAAAGGTGGGTACCACAGAGTTTTGTCCACTGGTGGGGTTAGGGTACGGCCACGCTACAAGCGGCGAGCGGCGCGGCGCGACATGCCACCATTTATGAAACTTAACAATTCTTGTGCATGTAGGTGGCCACACTGGCGAAGTGGGGCTATTTTCCGCCTTGCTAAACCTCGACACTCGTCGCATACGATGCATCATGTTTCAAAAAACGCGGAGTTCCGAGCTTTTTCCTTCAGGAGAATTGGGCTCTCTGAAGTTTGTTACAGTTTTCTTCAGCCTCTCTTCAAGTTTGCTTAACAATAATCGAACGAGCCCTGGCTCATTCGTAAGCATTCATAAAATTTGTCATCGTACATTCGAGACTGTATGTATAGATTATAAAATCCACTCCATTCCATTTTTCTCTTGTGAAAATAATGAATCCCGATCTTTTTTTCTGGCATTTCATCAAATTTCACGGAAGTATTTTCAAATAAAAATAATTTCCTTGACAAACTTAATGATGACATTTTGCACTAATGATAAGCTTCGACTAACGTGTCGCGTGCGTCTTCGACGGCTCCAGTGTGGCCTTGCAACGCGTTGATGCTACCGCTGCCGCTAGTTGCTAGACGCTGCCTCGCCGCTTGCCGTTTGCAGTGTGGCCGTACCCTTATCGTTGCGTATATAGTGCAGCTGAACCAGAGCCCGACAGAAACGGGCTCCTTATGGCCTGTCCACACTAGCGGGCATGCCCGTCGGGCACTTCCAGCTGTTTATATTTTCTCTCGCTTTTGAAGCAGTGTTACCAGACAATCGCATCATTCTTGCTCCATACTAGGTCTGTCAATATAGTGGAACGGGTTATGGGAACAGTGTTTGCCCGTCGGGCAGTGCCCGCTAGTGTGGACAGGGCTTTAGTTAAAAACAAATAATTTTTTTTAGATTGCTTACTGCTGCTTAGTGTAAATAAAATCAGGAAACAGATTATGTTCAGTAAGGGATATGGGATGGCCTGGGAGGAAACTGAATTTTTAATATATGATCCCACTCAATCCTTAGTGGACCTCACGCGGTACACCGTAAGCATTACTAACGGGTGTTTGCAGAGTCCTTTCCGCCCCTGGCTACATCCTCTTATTAATCTTTTACCCTACCTCCATTCTCGCTTACTGTCTTCAATCTTGCTGTCCAACCTCTCGGAGCTATTAGTTCCAGCGCAGCTGTGGGGTTTTCTCCCAATTTCATCTTTAGTCCCTGTACCTCATCTCATTTATTTTCTGTCTCTGTCTAGCTATCAAACCACTCCAGCTCTCTCTTTATCAAGTATTGAACCTTAATGTCTTGCCATAATCCGGCCCTGGGAACTGCTGAGTTTCGGGAAAGATTGCGGTGTTTCGGTGTTTGTGATCAGTGAAAGTAGGAAAAGGATGTTAAGAAGAACATGGAAAGATGTTTTTCCTCTGGAGTACCTGCTCCAATACATACTGAAATAATACATATTGTACTTTATTTATATATATATATATATATATATATATATATATATATATATATATATATATATATATATATATATATATATATATAATGTTTATATATATAGATATATGTGCGTATATGTATGTATGCATACAATTTGAGTACTCAATTTATAATAGACAGTTCTTTTAAATATATTACATCATTTCATGCATTAAAACACCTGGGCTCAGTTTCTGTTTTTCGTGATTTCATTACTTCAATTTCGTAGGCTCCCAGGCAACTATTTCATTGGTTGACACCTTGAGTCTTCAGTGATTATTCATGCAAGATTCACATAAGGTAAAAGTTTATTACAGTTTACAATATGCAGACAGTATGACTCTTGTATATTTAAAGCATGACTTTTGATATGCTGAAAATGCAGACCAGAGAACTAGTGTCTAGTCATATATGTTTTAAATCTCTCTCTCTCTCTCTCTCTCTCTCTCTCTCTCTCTCTCTCACACACACACACACACACACACACACACACACACACACACACACATGCCGGTAGACGCACAAGTCATTTTGAGAGAGGCCTGGGATAACGAATCTGTTGGGAGATCTCTTCGGTAAAATCATTTCCTCTTTCATCATAATTGCAAACAGTTTCTGTCTGTTCTCCGAGCATCAATGGAATGATTGTCTCGTGTCCTCAGTCCTTTGTTACCGTCGTTATTATTGGTTGATTTACGTCCATTTGTCCGTTTATATATGTACAGAAGGCAGTATTGATTTGAGGATACATGCACATTAATTTATGGTTTCCTCTGCTATCGAGGTTGCTGCACTTGTGGTCAGTGGCGTCGCTATGCGGGGGCCAGGGGGGGCCCGGGTCCCCAAGTCAGATGTTTGACCCCCACTGGCCCCCCCAGTTGAAATTCCCTTTGTAGCTAAACTTTAACCCTTACAGTATTTGATACATTTGTATAGAGTAAGAGTTGAAAATTAATTGAAAATTGAGCTCTGTTATTTCAAATACAGGGTTACTAATTACTAATACTATTATTTTCTTTCATTCACATGGATACATACATTCGAGAACAGTGCATTTTACTAATTACAAAATTGGTACATTAGTTTTGTGTAATTTTCTTTGGCCACCCAAAAAATATCTTGGCCCCACCTGGGCCCCCACTGACGGAATGCTTGTGGTCTTCAGTCGTGTGTGTGTGTGTGTGTATGTGTGTATAACAAGAACTACGTATATATAAATAAACTGTTATGTCTTACCTTCAGCATAACTCATTTATGTTTGTTATGGTAGTTAAGTTTCTTTAGTTTGTTAGTACCTACGCCACGTTGTAAAAGGAAAAAGGACAATGGCAATGCTCTGATTCTTATACTTGGGTATTTTGACTACAAACAAAACTTTTAGTAAACGGAAACGCCCTTTTCTAAAAGCTTTCAATCTCACAGACAGAGCTGTTAGGAAAAAATTTCTCTCTTTCTCTCTCTCTGTCTCGCTTTGTGTATGTGCTTATCTATCTGTAGGAATATAATCATTCTTCCTAGGATAAATAGTTGCTCTCTCGCTTTTCTCTTACTCTCTCTCCTCCATATATATATATATATATATATATATATATATATATATATATATATATATATATATATATATAGAGAGAGAGAGAGAGAGAGAGAGAGAGAGAGAGAGAGAGAGAGAGAATCCAAGTTTTTGGTCTACAGACTCGAATTGTTTTTATTTCATTTGGGTCTCTCTCTCTCTCTCTCTCTCTCTCTCTCTCTCTCTCTCTCTCTCTCTCTCTCCACCCAATCTGGCCAATACAGCAACCAACGCGAAGCGAAGGAGTAAAGCACTAACAAGCGATTTTCCACCCATCGGAAATGGATCACCGGCGAGACCAAGACCTCCGGATCACCCTCCAACCGCGATCCTTTGGAGAGATTTCGCCGTCGCCATTATCATCATTATCAATCAGATAACATTATCAACATTATGATTAAGGCAATTATGATAATACAACAGTCTCTCGCGGGACGGGCCACCCACGGGATAATGATAGAGTGAGCCTCACTGATTGATGCCTAAATTAATGACTTGAAGTAAGTAAGCTTTGGGAACCTCTTTTCTCTCTCCCTCTCTCTCTCCCTCTCTCGAGCCGTTGCTTTGCCCAAATGGGATAACGAGAGGTGGTCGTCCTCGAGACAGGTATGAAGGGTTATATGACTGGTGGAGGAGGAGGTGGAGTAGGAAGAGAAGGTGAAGGGAGGTAGAAAGAGGAGGAGGAGGGGGAGGAGCATCCAAGGGCCTAATAAAAGGTTCGGAAGTTTAAGGTTCACGTTTTTGATCGTTTAAGAAATCAGAATTATTTGGGTGGAATGTTAAACAAATGTTTTCATAATCTGATTTAGGTAGAGAAAGCTTATCTTTGTTTCAAATCTTTGGTATCCTTTTAAACAACATTAAAGAGGTTATCTCGAGTCCTCTTTATTTCGTAATTACTAATTACCCAGAATATTGTTACCAAAATCCCCGAAATTTAAAATCCTTCGGAGCCGATGTACTTCACCTCTCAAATAAAGGCAGACCCTGTGATTACCTTTGCCCTGTAATTAAGTGGAAAAGTTGACGTGCCCCACACGGGCATTAAGTTAATGATCTCCCGTTTTATGCAAATAATCGTCTTGTGCATAACACGAATAATTTGGTGTAACAAAATTAGCCATTCTGGCAATAGGGTGCTTTGCGTTGAATCCATATTGTAAAATAAAATTCTATCCTTATACAGTTCATTCATTTCAGTTTGACTTCTCATGAACCCTCGATTACCTCACTGATACTGATTACCTTTCATTTCATCGTCTTGGGTTTTGGTTCCATCTTATTTTTTCTATGCAAAAGCTGACGTAGTCTGGGAACCAGGGCTTTTATCCAGTCCAAAGCATGTTGGGTATAAGAAAGAAAGAGAAGCTACCTGCTGGAGTATCACAAGCAAGGAAACGGAGGTTGCAAGCGAATTCAGAAGCCTAGGTAAAGAAACCGCCTCTGAACCGAACAATAAGAGGGTTACTGATCTCATCAAAGCAAGTATTAGGTGTGGTATGTAGATTCTCTCTCTCTCTCTCTCTCTCTCTCTCTCTCTCTCTAAGTCTCTCTCAAGTCTTGCGTATATGTCATTGCTGTTTTTTTTTTTTTTTAACAGTAATGTATCTTAAGTTTTCGGAAACCCTACTTTTCGTGAAATACTCTTTGCCCTGTTGACATAACGATAATTTAATCTCTCTCTCTTTCTCTCTCTCTCTCCACTTGCAGACACACACACTCGCACAGACAGACATACATACACACACACACAGACCGTATGTGTATGTGTGTGTGTGTGTGTGTAAACGTGTGCTGGGCATGGAATGTATTGATTTTCATGTTTATTTTGTCTTTTGCATGTCCAGCTGAACTGGTTCCGATGGAAATGTAAAACAGTGTTGGCCAGAGTGTGCAGGAGTGCCTGCTAGATGCGGGCTGAAGTGCGCTGAAGTTTATTTTTATTTTCAGTTTATTCTATTTTTTATTACGGTTTTGCCGTATATTTAGGTTCCTACATTGTTTCGATTGTGAACTGCAAAGACTTTTTGAGTTTCATCGGTTGTTTTTTGTTCAAGTGTTGGGCAGGGAAGGTGTCCGTGAGCACTAATAATACAAGCGCATCGCAAGCACACATAAGACACACACACATATATATATATATATATATGTGTGTGTGTTGATACTTGCAGATGATATAGGGCTGTCTTGGGATAGTGAAGAGAAACTGCAGATACTAGTAAGAGGGCTAATTGTTTGCAAGAGTAAATGAGGATAAGAGTAAGGTTATGAGGTCAAACAGAAACCCGGATGACTGGGCAGTGAATCTTCATAAGGACGGTGTCAGAATGGAGGCGATTGATTCGTATAAATGGTTGGGAGCAAATATAACGGACGGTTGTAGGATTGGAGAAGAGATGAGTCACAAAAGAAGCAAGGATAGTGGCTGCGTGTGTCCGAAAGATTGGGAAGAGTCCTAAATTATTACCCTACGGAAGCCAAGATGGGGATGTCTGAAGAGACTGTTGGCCAGGTCTGGATGTCAAATGCAAATGGATGTAAAAAGATTGAAGCTGTTGAGATGAGCCGGTTGTGTTAGACGCGCTTTAAGAAGGATTGACACGTAAGGAAGGAGATGCACAGGGGTGGTGGAAAGGTTAGCGTAATTGAAATGCTGGGTCGGACTATTTTGAGACAGTTCGTCACGCGGAAAAAGTGGGCAAAGGCAGGCAATGAAAAATTGTTTAATTTAGGAATGTAAGGGGCAAAGAGGAGCGGAGTACTTTGAAAGGTTTGGATTAAAGAAGCGACAGAGGTAATGGAAAAAAATGCCCTCAGTCTCTAAGAAGCACTGGTGAGCTTTCTTGGTAGGTGTAAGAAAAGGTTAATTTTGTGTAAATGTTACGACAATAATTGGTTGTTTATTAGATTTCAGTGTTTGCGTAATAGTAATGGTTACGACAAACACTTATTACTAGTTAATATAACCCAGTGTTTGCTTAATAGTAACATGACAAACAATCACTATATATATATATATATAAACATATATATATATATATATATATATATATATATATATATATATTATAACAGTATATACTATATATATGTATATATATATATATATATATATATATATAAAGTCATTTTAAAAAAATAAGAAACGCGTGTAGGTCCTGACCGGCTTGGAAATAAAGTCGAAACCGGTCAGACCTACACCCGCATTTTTCACCTATATATAAATGAATCACGTACAAAAGTGATAATAATATATATATATATATATATATATATATATATATATAGAGTATATATATATATGGTGGTGTTTGTCGTAACAGACTGTTTATTACTATTACAAACATTGAGTTTAGGAAGTGATGACATTTACATCCTGGTAAGGATTCAGGTACTATTCCTTGTCAAGTATCCTTCATTTTTATACTTCTGATATTTAATTTCGATTTTGAAAGGTATGTTTTATGGACTAGAACCCGAAGTCTCTATGAAATTTTAGAGCTTGGAAGAGTGAGATATGCTGATTCTTTATTTGTCGTTTTTGCTCATAAAATAAACGGAATCTTTCGTCATTCTCTCAAGTTTCGATAGTCCTGTGATCTCTCGAGGTTTAAAGAGCACCCTCCTAATCACATAACGAGAGAGCCCGTAGATTCCTCTTCATTTTTCTTCCAGCTGTAGAACACAAATTGGCTTGCAGATGTCCCTGTTAGGATTACAGTCAGTCGTAACATTCGTTTACAGAACTGAATCAGTCATTCATTGTAATTTACGTCAACATTAAATGGTTACTGGATAAAATTTGCCCTTATCCAGTGTTTAAAATAGCATTTATTTTTATTCAGTATTGCAACATTTCACGATTGATAAAATGCTTTGAATATATGACTATATTTCTTTACAGCATTATTTATTTCACGATGTAACTTATTTTATCTTTTGCAAACACTCGCTTGAAAGTTAACTTGAAAAAAGTCATTGTATAAAACAAGGTTATTCACTTTACTTGATGTCTCAGCAGAGCTTGTACCAAGGTGGCTACTGAAGCAGGCGCTCTATTGGGGAACAGTAATTATCCGGCCTTGCATAAAACAGGGAGGCGCCAATCTTCCACAGAATGAAGAAGAGTTTTATTCATTCACTTCTGGTGACGCATTGCTTGTTTGTGTCCACAGTTCCGTCCCTTTTGTCCTCTTAAGATTTAGTTTGAGTCCTCCCCCAACTTTCCAGTATCCTTACGAGCCCTTTCAACCTCCTCACTCATCGCCTCCCCGACCCCCACCTTCTAGTATGCATACAGCCTCCGGCCTTTCAATCACACTCCCATCTTATTCCCCCGCACCCTCCATCCCATGCCTCTAACTCCTCCCCTCTATCCAATATCCTCGCGACCTCCTGCCTCGTCACCGGCCATCACTCGGGTCATCCGAAGACCTCCATCACCGTCAGGGCGCCCCCTTAGCGGTCTAGAACAAGGACCCATCTCTCGCTGGGGTCTTCCAGCACCTGACACGCCGGTCACATCCCACTGCTCGCCTCCAGCTTTTGTTTTCCCTCAGCGCTCTCGGGTAATGGATTATCCCCCTGCATCGTTTAGGATATAAGATGAGGAAGCTGTTGCAGACAGATAGACAGAGGCAGAGGTGACGATGCTATGTTGTTTTGATGTTGTGTTTGGATGTTGGTGAAGATGTTTATATACATAATAAATACTATATATATATATATATATATATATATATATATATATATTTATATATATATATATATAAACAGTATATTATAAACATCAAACACAACATCCAAAGCAACTCCAATATAACATAAATATAACATCCATATATATATACGCCCAACATATATATATATATATATATATATATATATATACATATATATATATATATATATATATATATATATATATATATATATATATATATATATATAGAGAATCATGAGGATAAAATAATCAAAGTAGCCAATTGGTCGCTGATAGGGATAGTTTTATTTGAAGAAGGAATTATATGATAATGGATTGCACTACAATGCGGCAGTACCAGTCCATTTATCACTTATAAATTCCCTTCGGTGATAATTCCGATACTCGGGATGCCCTAATTTGATAAAGCGTTTGTAGCTTCATGATTGATATAAATCACAGTGCGATGTACCTTACTTGTAGCTATATATGATTGTATATATAATATATATATGTATATAGCATATATATATATAAAAAATATATAAGGTGTGTGTGTGTATGTGTGTGTGTGTGTGTGTGTGTGTGTGTGTGTGTGTGTGTGTGTGTGTGTGTGTGTAACAGCAACCTGTGACTCTGTAGAATGTCAAAACAGTATTCTACGGCAGTTTTGTCTCTAACTGCTGTAACAAAGAAGCAACTTTTTCTTTTATTGCACTCAAGGCAAAATTGAAATACTATTCTGCGGACGTTTTTTGACCAATTAATGGCCTTTTGGGCTTAGTCCTTTAGAATGCATGTTCATTTAAGAATAAATTTAAGAATGCTATCTGTAATAGATTAAGCAGGGCATTAATTTTACTTGGCTCTCGATGAAGTATTTTCAGAAGAAATTATCGTATCGACACTTCCCTTATAAGACCAAACATCGAAAGAAGTGCTGTAAAATAAGCGCTTATTCAAGATAAGTCACGGGGTATTACAGGGTGAGCACGATGAAAACAACTGCTTTTGAGAGAACGTTATGTCGGGGCACGCAGATCCACAACACGACGTAGGAATAACACGAAGGATGTTATCAAGACAAAGAAAGACGTGACTCAAAGCTAGGAATCATTTAATTAATCCTGGGATTTGGAGGCACGCTTTTCTGCATCCCTTTTTTTCTTAGTAATAATGATGGTGCTCCGGCAGCTTTATTCTTCGTGATCCTTTGCGGTTAGCACCAGACACCCAAGTCCACCACGCTACTACTACACATTATATATGTATTTATATATATATATTATATATATATATATATATATATATATATATATATATATATATATATATATATATATATATATATATATACATACAATATATATATACATATACACACACACGCTTCTAGCTGACCATCCTGGCGCTGTATGGAAAACTCTGATAACAAATGATAAAGACTTTCTCTCTCTCTCTCTCTCTCCTGTTAAGATAGTTACTTCAGTTACATTACCCAGCATTTTTGACATTTTATATTCTTCACCCTTCACCCTCTTCACACAACTAAACCCCTCCCCTTTCCTATCGGGGCTGAATTTGGGACTTAAAGGGCGTCGGAAGTGTGACTATTAATCTCAGCGACCTTGAAAACTATGGATTAAACACTAATATCTTTCATTTTTGACATTTTATTTTTCACCTCTTCTCGCACAACCCCCCTCCTATTGGGACTGGACTTGGATATGTCACCCCCTTCCCACCCCCATCCCCTTTGGTGCCAGTGATGTCTTACCACCCCCACCCAGTATTCTTTTCCAGATAGTGTCATATGTACAGTATACTGAGGTGTATAATAAACCTGTAGGGTTTATTCAGTTACTAAGTCTATGGGCAGAACCAGCCCCGTTCCAGGGAAGCCCATCCTACCCCGACCCCCATCGGTGCCCTTTGGTGCTTGTGATGTCTTATGCCCATGTATTCTTTTCGAGATAGTAAGTCATATGTATACCAAGTATGGTTGAAAATGCTCAATGCATTTCAGAGTTATGTTGTAACATACTCACAAATCACATCCATTTTTTCTATATATATATATATATATATATATATATATATATATATATATATATATATATATATATATATATATATATATATGTGTGTGTGTGTGTGTGTGTGTGTGTGTGTGTATTCTTTCACTTGAAATTTTCAGGGAATTCTTGAAATCAACAATTCACTTAGGGACATTTGACCCTTGAGGGGATAGTACTAAACACGGCAAAACAGTGTAGATGAATCAGTGTTTCACCATGTTTAATACTAGCCCTTGGAGATCAAAAGTTTTTCGCCATGTTTAGTACTAGCCCCTTTCGGATCAAATGTCCCTAAATGCATTTGATCACATTTGATCCCGAGGGGCTAGTACTAAACATGGCGGAACACATTTGATCCCCGTTTAGTGCTAGCCCCTCTCCGATCAAATGTTCCTAAGAGCATTTGATCCCCGAGGGGCTAGTACTAAACACGGCAAAACACATTTGATCCCCAAGGTGCTAGCACTAAACACGGCGAAACAGTGTGGATGAATCACTGTTTCACCGTGTTTGGTACTAGCCCCTCGGGGACCAAATGTTCCTAAGTGAATTGGTGATTTCACGAATTCCCTGAAAATTCAGGGATTCCGTGAATTCTCCGGTTTCAGTCTTACTGTAACATACACACACATATAAATATGTGTGTGTATGTGTGTTTGTGTTTTATGAGTGGTCTAGTAGTAATCATCCTTGCATCAATATCTGGGATCCCAAGACCAATACCAGGAGGGGAAAACTGGCTTAGACCTCTTCCTAAAATATCTATTGTACGTCTGTTTTTCTTTGCACTAAATTATGTACCTGCAGTTCGTGCTTTGGTGGGTCGGATTTATTTGGAAAAGTACATGGGGCTAGCAGCCTCATCCTGAACAATTTCTGGTAGCTCACAGGCATCCTGAACAATTTCTGGTAGCTCACAGGCCTCATTGTGGTCCATTATTGAAGTCCAGCACGCTACCGACCCAGCTTGTGGAGGCCTTATTTCAAAACTGTTTCCGTTGTTAAGAAGAGAGTGATTAATAAAGATTGGAAAATATTTTAGAATATACTGTAGACACAGGTTCAAGGAATAGAAGATGGAGTCTGTGAAATGGGGTGACAAGCTTGTAGGTGGGGTTATTCTTTTTTGGAAGGTAAGGATAAATAAGAGGCCGGTGAAAGAGTTTAAATGTTTTGGTAAGAAGAAAAATTTGGATTCTTTAGGGAGGAGGTATAAGACTAAGTTATGTATGAAATGAATGTGATGAATGTTACAATACACTAATAGTGAAAGTGTTGTTTGCAGGTTTTGAACTGCAGCGAACTTAAAGAAACTTGGTGGAATTGATTTCAATAGTAGTGAGAAATAAACATCTTGCTAATATTACCTACATTTGGAGTTCTCAATTATATTTCTCCATAAAGAATCTTGATATTATGGATGTAAGGCAGATGGTTTTAAAAAGATTAGAATGAATCTGGAGAGAAAATAGAAAATGTAATTTTGTTGCCAGGCCCGTATAATATTAATACTGTATGTATATATGATATTGAACTGGAGAAATGAGCTTGCTCAAGTGCTTGAGATCGAGTTTTGCGGTTGCTAGTAGGATGAGTGCGATCTTGCACAGTATTATTGCAGGAGGGTAGGCAAGAGAAGCAGTTTGAGTTTTGTACTGGTTTTGAAGTAGAAGAATGTCAGAGATAGTACAGTTATATATAATGAAAGGATTGGATAAACCGAATTTTCCTTATGAGAGGGAAAATGGTGAGGCCGACGCACAGGAAAGAGCAAGACGGAATTTGCTAAAATGAATGTCCACAAAGTTTATTTAAAGAAAAGTAGAAAAGGATGAAGCAGAACTCAAAGTTATGGCACCATAGTGTCTACAAGAAGGAGAACCCGATTTTATTGGAAATACACTGCTGAAGTTGTGGGAGGAACTTGGAAGATGTCAGGAAAAGATATACAAATGGAAACATGTATGAAGCAGGTGTCCGAGAAAAGGTATAGTTATCAGAAGAATAAGAGATAGAGGAACTTCTTATCAAGACCAGTGCAAATTTTCCAAATAAGGGAATGCTTTTCATAATGTCACCAGATTAAGTTGGCCTTGTGTTAGCACGGGCCTTTGCACCTTTTGCATCTTATATTTATGGAAGCAGCAAAAGTTGGGATTTATGAACGCACTGAGGAGCTGCGTTGAGCAAAGCCTTCTTTATGGAGGTGAATTAAGGATGCGGAGTACGAATGAGACAATATTAAGGTAGAACCTATTGTGATAAACTTTTTGCGTAGTTTATGTAAGGCTAGAACGGTCAGAATGCATGGTGTGATGTGTTAAAAACGTTAGCATATTTGAAAAGATAAAAGAGAAAAATATGTATAATTTGGAAGTTTTGGGCGGAAGGGGAAGAGGGGTACCGAGGAAATGTTGACTAGATGGGACATCAGAGGCGCTGAAATGAAAGACCTTAGTATGCACGAGGAGCGGAAGTGCGCTCAGCATTGTGATGAAAGGCGCTGTGTGCTGATGGAGGTTGACGTACTGCTGATGAGTATTCTGTGGAGATATATAAAACTGACAAAGTCGTGGAAGTTTTCTGCTGAAGGTTTGATCTCTCTCTCTCTCTCTCTCTCTCTCTCTCTCTCTCTCTCTCTCTGAGTGGCGGCGTCACTGCTTAATGGTGCAGACAGCGACTATTGAAGGAAGCTTCCACTTGAATCGCTTCTATTCGAATGAAACGTAATCTTTCTCTTCGGGCGATGTTCTTATTATATTCATTTTTCTTCTTCGTAAGGCCATCGTCCATCGCCGTATATCAGTCCAGAAATCTCTTTCATGAGTGTTCTCACCTCTACCAGTAGGTCCCTCTGGGAAATCGTAACCGAGGGATACGTTATTCAACGTTCAATAATATTATCCATTTCTCCATTTTACACCTTTAGTCATATGAAGCTTTTCGTGTTTAAAAGCACTTAGCCCATCACCAAAAGCATTCACTTAATTATAAACAAATATCAAGCTTTATAACTGGTTCCCCTGAAACTGTTAACTCCCCAGGGCAATGCTGTAAAGAATGATTTACTTCCTAAAATCCTTATATCATCTATAATTCGCATTATTGTGATTTCACTGTTAATGCTAAAGTAGCGATCACGATACAAACTGTGAATAAAATATGGATCAGTAAGAAAGAAAGAACTTCTTGAAGTCGTGATGAAAGTCAGTTTCTAAAAACTTTGATCATAAGTAGATATTACATTTCACTTACTGCAAGGGAACTTGAAAGCCATTATGACCAGTTGCCGCTCGCGCCAGGCCTCTGGATTTGGCGCTTGTTTTTTTACTGGGCTGAGGATCGCTTTGAGGAGGCCGGTTTTGTGGCCTTTTGCTACTCCCACAAGACCAGTCGATTTGTTTTTATTTGATTTATATATATATATATATATATATATATATATATATATATATATATATATATATATATATATATATATATATATATATATATATATATATATATATACATACATATATATATATACACATATATAAATTACAAGGCATAGTATTAACCTTACGCTCAACCCTTCTCTTTTATCAGGACTCGTGACCGCATCGAGAGAGAGTGGTTTTAAGCAACTACCAGTCTCCTTCCGGCTCCCACACAGAAACAGAAACCCTGTTTGCCTCGTTGTTTGAAATTATGCCAAAAAATTATTAATTATCCGTTTTTCTCTGCCATATCGCTTACACCACGTGAAGGACGTAGGCGGCGTCACACTTAGTCATCTTTTTAATTCTTGTGCACATGTCCTCTTTGCATGCTGGCACTCAAGTCCTAGCAGCAAAACAAACACGCGTTCTTGTCACACTGGTGCATTTAGTTGTAATGCTCTGACAGTGTAAACAGAACTCAGTCTGAAAGCTATTTATATCAATGTTAAGAGAGAGAGAGAGAGAAAGAGAGAGAGAGAGAGAGAGAGAGAGAGAGTTGAGTTGTTGTAACTTTATTCGAAAGCAAAATATATTTCAGAAGCCGAACAAGACTGTCGCGAATAATTCTCACTTTTTTTTAAGTTTCTTGCGTCATACGTACACTAGCCGCAATACGGTATAATTTCTCACTCTCAGAAGACAAACATTAAAAGCTTTGAATAAATGAGTGTCTGCCACTGAGTAGATCTGACAAACTGAAAACCAGGAGGCAGCACATAACATCAAGTATCCAGTTCGGCAACATAGGAAGGCTTCTCGTCTTGAGGATATTTTCGTCTTCAAGTTATTTTTGTTGTATAAAGCTTCGATAGTCAAGTTTGTGCCTTTTTACGTTTCCTGGGCCTCTCGCCAGTATATCTTTAGCACAAAACCTGAAAAATGTCGTATATTTTTAAAGCCAAAAATGTCAGGAGGCACCAAGTGCTAATCTTCAGAGTTGGCTAAAATACCGAACAGTTTTGTGCGCTGTCTGTTCATGTAACTTCTTATGTAATTGGTAAATTTACATTTAAACATGGCGATTTTTTTTTTTTTTATTTTGTTTCCGTATTTACCACTTGCTCTTCAGTACCAATCACATATCAGTAAACTACATGAATATGTAGAGAAAAATAGAAAATGATTATTAGAGACTGTTGACATCGTATAATTTATTTCGACTGACTTCTTCATTTCGTTTATGTCTTTTGTAAAGAGCAGATTTTACACTGCTGAGAAGTTTATATTCTAAAATGTATCATAACCCGCAGTATGGACAAATTTATGATAATTACCCTAGTTAAGGATACGACTGATGTTAAGAGACCCTTACCTACACATTACCACACACACACATGTATGTATGTATTCATATATATATATATATATATATATATATATATATATATATATATATATATATA
>NC_089793.1:42511951-42514451 GCF_040412425.1 Macrobrachium rosenbergii | reverse complement strand
TAAGCCATTAATTTGGTATGCTTCCTGAGAACATGATGGCCAATTTGTAAAAAAGATTTAGGAAGCTAATAAATGAAGCCTGCAGGAGTGAGATAGATTTTGTTAGGTTGTTTGTTCAGCCTTTTTCCTTTTCCTCCCCCCAGCCCCGCACCCCACGAAAAGGCTAACAAACTTCTTTCTTCGTCGCCCGCCCAAAAGAGAACTCAGTTATCTCTCTCCTGGCAAACTTTGGAATCCTCTTCCTGCCCTTGTGTCCCCTTTGAGAACATGAGGTGGCGGATTTATGGTTTCATCGTCTTTCTCTCCTGTTCCAGTTTGTCTGTAAAGTAAAGGCATCATATTTCCTTTCCCTTTGTCCTATTCTTTTAATATTTGAATGTTTTTTTTTTTCTGTCTCCCATCTCCTACCTGAAGTGAGAGCACCCAGGATCCAATGCAATCTCCCTCTCTCTCTCTCTCTCTCTCTCTCTCTCTCTCTCTCTCTCTCTCTCTCTCTCTCTCTCTGTAGATGAGCGGAGATTAGCCGGAGCTTAATTCAACAAAACCCTGAATCTCTGACGTGCCTGACACCAGGGCCAACTTGCATGGAATGTGTTGTTGTGCCACCTCGTTCCAACGCTTTGAGTCCTTTGCTTGGTGGTAGCAGTAGTAGTAGTAGTAGTAGTAGTAGTAGTAGTAGTAGTAGTAGTAGTAGTAGTAGTAGTATTGTTTTTGTTGTTGCTACTTGGAGAATGTTTTGAATAATTATTTTATTATCAAAGTGGTTTTATTTCTACGTTTGATGCAGTTTTCGTCGGCTGTTTTAGTTCGTGTATTTTATGTCGGCACCAGAAAATACACTATTTTTATGAGTTGATTTCTGTCCTTCACACGCGCTGAATCAAGTCGGGTAGTTTTTAAGGAACATCTATTTGAATATCTCTTCATTCACCTCATTTCCTTCTGCTCTTTTTACAAGGAGGACCTTCTCGCTTTTTATCACGTGTCTGCAGTCGAGTGTGATTTCCATGATGAAGCAGTAATTTAGCAGGAGGACCTCGCGTTTACCTCCTCCTTCAACACGGCCTTTTAAGAAGCCTCTGTCACGCGATTTGCTGCTGGCTGCCATCCTCGAGACCGGAAGAAGTCCTGCTTTCTGTTATGTTTTTATATATATATATATATATATATATATATATATATATATATATATATATATATATATATATATATATATATATTGTGTGTGTGTGTGTGGTTTTCCTCTTTACAAGTGTATGAAGCGGGTATTGTTGTGGAAGTTTTTTGCGCAGGGGCCTCTTCCTTCATTCAGTATGAGCATGAGAGTAACTATTATCTTGATTTTCTTCTAGTGCCAACCCTAATGGGTGACAGGGTTTATTGTTAAAAAAAACAGGCTTGTATTTATTCAGTATGATGCAGACGACCGCCTCTCCTTCATATGCATATCAAGGTATTCTCTCCCTTTCTTAGTTGACCCTGATTCCAATGTCGGCACATCTGTTGAGAGGTAGACAACTCTATCGCTTCCCTCGGGATCAAGTCTCGATAGCTTTCCTTCGTGCATCTTTTTATTTTCATCAGAGCTGCGCAAAAAAACGAGATTCTGTTGCCCCTCCCGTCGGCCTCCGTATTTTTACTTTCTAAGATCAATAGCCGGCTTTGCTTCTACTGTAGGTGTAGAACCAACAGTCACATCCCAAAAGTCATTGCAGTTTCTTAAAATAGCACCTGGAGAATTCATCCTCCCCCCCCCCTCAACCCCTACACAACTCATACCTGCCACAAGACCGTAAAAATAAGAAATATTTTAGCATCTATTAGCCGGATCTTAGATGACTTCAGTGAAGAAAATATTGACAAAAGGGGAAAGACCCCTTGAAAGTATATAAGATCTGTACTAATATACATCAAAAACTACACGAGAAGGGTCATATTTGCCTTCTGTATTTTTATTATTATTATGATTACCACATCATTCAACACTTCACAAGGATTAACAGAAGGACCTCTGTTGTATTACTCTCTTTTTCCTCTCGTTTTTATCAGCAGCAAGACCAGTGGCGCCTTGGCATGATGTCTCATAAATAGAACTGTTCAAGTATATTAAGGGCAATAATCCTTAAAATGACGCTTTTTACTCTTGTTTAAACCCTAGTCTGGCCACTTCCCATCTGTCGACTTTGATTAGATAAGAGGCTTACGCCTCCACACACACACACACACACACACACACCATGCGCGTGCGCGCACACACATGAAACCTCTCGCTAACTCTCACACGTCAAAATAAATCGAATCAAATCTCCGGTGATTGTAACGTTGGGTTGTTGGGTCTCACTTCTTCATCAGCCCTACTTGAAGGTTTGGGCCCTCCTGTGCCCGGTAGTTGTATCCAGTTCAGGTACCCAATCCCAGTACCTGAGTCTGGTACCTGTTCTTAGTGCATTCTCTCAGGTGCCTAGTCTGGTGACCAGTCCTCGTACTCGTGCCATGGTAC
>NC_089793.1:42471951-42509451 GCF_040412425.1 Macrobrachium rosenbergii | reverse complement strand
GATAGTTCCCGTGTAAGATTGATTTAATTCTAAAATTCCCTGGCGAGTTCCTCGGGCATCTCCTTTCAATGTTCCTAATTTTAGGGTTAAAATGTAAAATATTTGGAGTTTGGGGTCGTTTTTATTGATCAAAACAGAACCAGTGCCGTTTAAAACACTAGTTTTTGTGTTTTTTTTCTGTTTACGGTTTTATTAGTTGTCGTGCACTGGGAAATTAGCTATTTTATTAAACAAAACAAAAAAGTTGCACTGCTCTCATTCAATATTCAGAGAAGAGATCGATATCGGAATTATATTATTATTATTATTTTTGGTTGGGGAGGGGATTGTCTATCCCAGTCATCCTATTCGACTGGGTGGTTTTACAGTGTGGGGTTCCGGGTTGCATCCTGCCTCCTTAGGAGTCCATCACTTTTCTCACTATGTGCGCTGTTCCTAGTAGCACACTCTTCTGCATGAGTCCTGGAGCTACTTCGGTATCTAGTTTTTCCAGATTCCTTTTCAGGGATCTTGGGATCGTGCCTAGTGTTCCTATGATTATGGGTACAATTTCCACTGGCATATCCCATATCGTTCTTATTTCGATTTTAAGGTCTTGATACTTATCAATTTTTTCTCTTTCTTTCTCATCCACTTTGGTGTCCCATGGTATTGCCACATCAATGAGTGATACTTTCTTTTTGATTTTGTCAATCAACGTCACGTCTGGTCTATTGGCACGTATCACCCTATCTGTTCTGATACCATGATACCATAGTCCCAGAGGATCTTTGCCTGATCGTTTTCTATCACTCCCTCAGGATGGTGTTCGTACCACTTATTACTGCAAGCTAGCAGGTGTTTCTTGCACAGGCTCCAGTGGAGGGCTTTTGCTACTGAATCATGCCTCTTTTTGTACTCGTTCTGTGCAAGCGCCAGACATTAGCTTGTTATGTGGTTTATGGTCTCGTCTTTCATATTGCACTTCCCTGCATATGTGTGAGATGTTATTTCCATCTGTTGTTCTTTGGACATATCTGATTCTCAGGGCCTGATCTTGTGCCGCTGTTAGCATTCCTTCTGTTTCCTTCTTGAGTTCTCCCCTCTGTAGCCACTGCCTGTTTCATCGCTGGACAGTTTTTTTCTGTCTCATGTACTGTCCGTGCATTAGCTTGTTGTGCCATTCCTCTATTCTGTTTTTCATTCTCCTGTCTCTGCATACTTCTGGATCTTCGTCTACTTTTATCAGTCCTTCTTCCCATGCACTCCTTAGCCACTCGTCTTCACTGGTTTTCACTGGTTATTATTATTATTATTATTATTATTATTATTATTATTATTATTATTATTATTATTATTATTATATGTCAATAAAAACTATATGAACAATATGCAGTCTGCATGATGATCCAATGAGTATATATTAAAAGTAGCCCATGTCTATCGAACACACTGCCTGATACTTTCTTTGTGAGACGCCCCTTATAGAGTGAAGTTCAAAAATATGTGTTACCCCATAAGGAGGAATGTTGAAAGATAAATGTAACCCATGAAGAAGGGAAGGGGGATCCCTGAAAGAGAAAAGTTGAAGGATAGGCTTGACCCCTGAAGGAGGAAAATTGAAGGACCAAGTGATCATTAACGGAAAAACGTTCAAGAAGTGTGACGTCCTGAAGCTGAAGGTGGGAGTAAGTTGAATAATATATGAAGGATGCAAGTGGTATATTGCGGGTGATTCCTGAAGAAGGGAAGATGAAGAATGAGTGTGACCTTTGAAGGGAAAAACTAAAGTATAAGTATGACCCGTGAATAAAGGAATTTAAGAGTAAGTGTGACTTCATGAAAGAAGAAAGCTGTAGGATAAGTGTAACCTCAAAGGAGAGAAGTTGAAGGATAAGTATGACTGCTGAAGAAGAGAAGTTGTAGGACGAGTGTGATCTCTGGAGGAAAGAAGTTATGAAATAACTGTGACCACCTGAGGCAAGGAGGTTTAAGGCTAAGTGTGACCCATGAAGGAAGGAAGTTGAAGGATATGTGTAACCCTTGACGGAGAGAAGTTGATTGACAGGGGAAGTTGAAGGGTGCGTTTGCCCCTTGAAGAGGGGAAGTTGATAAATAAGTTTACCCCTCTAAGGAGGGAATTTGAAGGACAAGGGTAACCCCTGTGAAGGAGGGAGGTTGAAAGACGTGTGAGCCTTGAATGAGGACAGCTGAAGGATATGATTGAGCCCTGAAGGAGAGAAGTAGAGGATTAGTGTAACCAACAATGTAGGTAAGATGAAATAATTTGTCATGGGTCGCTCCAGTACGAGAATGTTGTGAACCATTGCAGCGGAAAAGAGACGGCACATGATAGAAGGAACAGGAAAAGACTGAATTAAATATGCCTGAACTGGGTATTACTGAATCTCTGAGTAAGACCTCAGTCATATAGTAATAAACAGTGTCCATTGTGCTCAGATCTCACATGCAATTATGATACCATCCTAACCATCGGCCAATAATGTCACTGTTCTTCAAGGTCCTTATGCTGATTTTGACAGAAATTACGTCTTTTACGAAAGTTTTTTCTATTCGCTAAGCAACGATAAGCTTAGCATTTACTATGTTCTCCGAAGACTAGTAATCGTGACATAATTCCTTTTGGGCGTGTGGTTCTGTCGTAAGTTTGATTTGATACTTTCCTTGAATTTCTCCCATTGGTTTTCCACCACGCCTGACCAATATTGAATGATGCTCCTGGAAGGTCTAAAGAGAGTCCTTTAGCATTTCCGTTGCTGTTACTTTTTCTGCATTTATTTGAATATGTACTGGCCAATGGAATTTGTTATACCTTCGTTCACTTACATAGTTTTACGAGCATTGTTTTCGGAAAGAAAACATTGGACGTTGAATTCTACTTCGAGGTTTAGCCTTTCGAGAACAGTTCTGCCATCCGCATGGGAGCTATTCCTTTTTGTTTTCTACAGTCACCAGTAGTTCTAAAGATTTCTTCCTCATACGAAATGCTATTTCTGTGTCTTTTTGCCTCGCCTGGCATAAAAATTTTCTCTGCAAAGTTATAAAATCATTATACAGTGCCTCCTTTTCTCTAGTAATGACACTAAATTGAGACCGTTCCACTACTTCCAGAGCTTCACAATATCGGTCATGCTCCGTGTTCATTCAGCTTCATTTTTTGTATCCTACGATTTAGACATTGTCTATGGCGCTTGAAAAACTCAGGTTACAATTTAATGCTTTCTTCTTATTTAAGACGCTCATTTCTCGTTTCAAACTTTCGAATTTTTGAGAGCAAGTTCTTGAGCTTCCAAAATTGTAAATTTATAAGGTACGTTTACCTTAACATCATTGTCTTATTGATTTTTTTATTTTGTTTCCCAAATAGGTCTACTTGCGAGTCTTTTCAGTATTCAGATGGGTTCAGTCATTTCCTTGTTCACATCCGTCTTCAGTTGGTGTTCTTGTATCATCTAGGCAGAAATGAGATCAGTGAAAGCGAAAGATTTAATTTGCCTTGTCTAGATTTTCATTTTTAATTTGAACTCCACATCCCTGTGCTGATACTTGTGACTTTCGGATTAGAGCATCTCTCATGTCATACTAACACATCAGGTTGTGACGATTTAAACAATATTCTCATACCTTTGTATGCAATAACATGGCCCCCACAGTTAGTGGTTAAGTTTTATTGCATTGTTATTTGTTATTAATTATGTATACTAAACTATTCATTGTTGTTTGTCATACAAATTCAATTCGCTGTCGTTGTCCATTCCGCAAGAGCAGTCAGTGTGGTCACCATTCATTTTCATAGGCCCCAGAATACGTCAGCGGATGTATTTTAATAATAAATCATAATCTGTGTGGCCAAGTGTTGCACAGTCTTTACTAATAAGTTGGTGAAGTTACTTCTTGATTATTACGTATGTTACAAATTACGTTTCATGTTCAGTCTTCAAACGTCAATTTAACGTTATAAGAAACTGGAGAAACTCATCGCTATCTTTGCAGTAACTTCGTTATTATTATTATTATTATTATTATTATTATTATTATTATTATTATTATTATTATTATTATTATTATTATTATTCAGCGAAAGTGCACATTCGTATTGACTAAGCCAATAAGGTTATGATTATCTGAAAAAAAGAAAAGAATCACAGTAATGAGATGCAGAAGAATATTTCTTTAATAAAAAAAAAATAAGATAAACAGAACAATAAAAGATGAAGACATGCACGCTTAAAAGAATAGTTGAAAAGGTATGAAAAAGGAACAGGTAAGACACTGGTACACAGGCATTTTAAAGTGTAGAGCCTCTCTTCGATTTGCGAGCATTAGGCAAGTGCCACGCTCTCATTCCAAAGGCGCAGGCAGAGGTGATAGTGGAAGAACAACTCTGTTGAAATTTAACCTTTAGTTGATGACTAAACAGAAAATTATTATTAGTTTTATAATGTCACTACTATTTGTTCCTGGCCCAATACGTTTCTTTGGTTCCATGTTATTATTATGATTTCTGTTATTGATTACTCCTTACTCAGGGCGCACGCACATTGCAAGCAATAATAGTAACAATGAGCCTCTTTTATTATAATCTTTGTTATTTGTTTTACCTGACTTAAAACGCTCCCGGTGGCTGTTTAAAATAATAGAATGCACCGGTAAGAATCTGTGTAACAATAATAACAACCATTATTCTTATAAATTTCAGGTAACCCAAGACATATGACTGCGCAGTGCTTACGCAATCCGTCATAAATAAGAATCCCGGAGATTCTCTTTCGGCGGCGATTACTCACAGTCAAACAAATAGATTCCCCTTCCATTGATAATGGATGGCCACGATCCGTCTTATTAATGTCGTCGCTATTTCTCGCCGGCCAATTTTCCTGCGCTGAAATTAATTACACGTGTGTTGTTGTTGACCGCTCGGATGAGGGAGGGAGGAAGGTGGGAGGGGATTTGTGAGACTGGGGGGAGGGGTGAAGAGATTGGAGGACGGGGCTGGTAGATGATTGGTAAGGGGCCGAAGGTGGATGGGGAATGGGAAGAGATGTTGAAGAGGGATGTTGATCGAGAAGGAGAGAGGGGGTAGGGAAGATATTGAAGAGGACGGGCGGTGGGGGGTGGGGTGTAAGAGGTCAGTTAAAGGCGGTGCAAGGAAATGACTCCACATCGCCTGCGATTGCAATTTACGTGTCGTTGGTTGGTACGAAGGATTCTTTTTCCCGTATTATTTGAAGTCTTCGGTGTTTAAGGTATCGTTTGACCTAGTGACTAGATACTGGTATATTGTGTTCTACCAGAGAGGTGAAGGTTTCAGACAGGATGTACAAACAAAGTTTTCTAATATGCTGTTTTGAAGCCGAGAAGTTCGGATATTGTTTTGAAGCACAGAGATTTCGATATTGTTTTCGAACGGAGAGTTCCTGGTATTGTTTAGAAATTTATTTTGAGATGCTGTTTTGAAGTGGATAGTATGAATTATAGTTTTGAGGCTGAAAATATGGGATTCGTAAAGAAAGAGATAATTTTCCGAAAATCGTTTAGAGGCAGACTGTTTCGGACATTGTCTGGAGGCGGAATTCAAGATATCATTTAAAAGTGGCGGATTTTGGATATCATTTGAAGCTGAGTGAATCACCTCGCGTCTCATTTTTATCCGCTTTATGTCGAGGGTCAGATAAGCCAGTGAATTAAGTTTTCAAACGCCAGGTCTCCCTACAGCCCCCCTCCCCACCTCCAAAGATTTTTAACAACCTCCTTGAGCATAAAATAGCCGAGTGGGCCAATTAAACAAAGGCTCCCACAGTGCTAACAAGGAACAAATTGGTCGTACTCCGACGGTCAACCAAGGGCCGAAACCGCCCCGTCGCAAGCATGACGGAAAAGCCTTTTACACCCATCTAATAAGGGCGCTAATTGAGGCGTCGCCTCGATGCCCATAAAGTCGCCCGAATGACTTGACGTGATAAGGCCGGAAATCGCATCCATAAAACACGGCGTTTACGACCATCTGGGGCCAAATCAACAGTCTCATAAAGCGTGGTGATTCGTTTATGGCGGGGAGCTTATTATGTCCTCAAGTTAGGCCATTTAGGGCAGCCAGCCCCAGCTCTCTGATACGAGGGGGGTGGGGGAGGGAAGGAGGGGGAGGGAGGAACTGAAGGGGTGCATCAAGGAAGGAAGGAGGGAGGGAGTAAAGAAGATTTTTTCTTTGTACGGGAGGGGTCACTGATGAGAAGTGTCAGAAATTGAGACATGAATGGAAAAAATACTATTAACATACAGTACATTAAAGAGAAGAATATCCAAAATGCATTAGCTCTAGTAAGGATATATTGTGAGAGCGCAAATTCCATGAGAAATCAAGAGACGTGAAAGAAGAAGAGGAGGAGAAGATAGGGACTGAGGGGTAGGAAGCAGATAAATGGGAGTGGTGGAGGAAACCAAAATTGGGAATTAAATACTCAAGTTGCGGACTTCCCAAGGACGAGTCTTAGATCAAAGATCAGTAGACTTGGAGGTTAAGTAACCAAGACTCAACGAGGGCCATGAAGTTGAAGGGTAATTGAAAGGATCCTTAACAAGGAGGAAGTTGTCTCGGATTTCCGTTATAAGGGAACCGTGAAATCGGGAAGTAATTGAATGTTTTGATTAGAAGATGAAGTTCTCTTTAAAGTTTACTGATATTATTTCAGTAGCACTTCTGTCATCAACATTACTAATACTAGTACTCGTTTTGAGATTCTAATGAATTGAAATTAAACAACCTTTATTATTATTATTATTATTATTATTATTATTATTATTATTATTATTAGTATTAGTAGTAGTAGTAGTAGTAGTAGTAGTAGTAGTAGTAAATGTTGTCTTCTGTATGCCACAATGATATATTAAACCCACTCAACCTACATTGTTACTTTGTTATTATTAAAGAAACATGAGTTTTGTAACAAACTCAGACTCTAACAATTCTTAAAAACCTGCTTTCACGGTTAGCATACGCATCTGTTATATGCAAATCACTTCAGATGGTTCATGAAACTGCAAAGATTTTCAAGTTAGGATTCCCACCAAGTTTTTTGTGAACGTAATACTGAACATTGTTTGAAAAGCTAAAGAATGGGGAATGTAGTAATTAAAACACCCCAGCTATAGTTTGCTAATTATTACAAGTACTAGGCAACAAGACTTTTGAGAGCCCTTTTCCTAAGTGGATGATACCGCAGTTTTTATCGAGAGATATTTTTAAACGTGACTATCCACACACAAACACCAATTTTCGCATCAGTAACAAGCTACACACAAACATTTTTATTGTTCTTTGGGCAACAAAAAAATACCGAGGTAAAATCCTGAACGTGATGCCGAAGATGGCCCAAGATATAACAAATCTATTAAAGTGCTCACAATTTAGAGCATTAAGATCAGTAATTACCTTGGCTGGTACGTAACGAGTGAGCCGGATGGTGTTTTTTCGCAACCTTAATTAACCTGATATTTGATCAGTTATTTTCAAGTAAAGACCTCTTAATTAGACCTGTCTGCACACTAATAGAATCATTTATAAAACAGTAATTACTCTTCATCTTTCTTGATACCTTCGGTCCTTCGGAAGTCAAGAATACCTCAGCGAGTTGAATGATTTAAAATGTCAAGATGGTCTTGTCCTAAGCTCTCTCTCTCTCTCTCTCTCTCTCTCTCTCTCTCTCTCTCTCTCTCTCTCTCTCTCTCTCATGACGTAAACTAACAAATTCATGCTGTTAGTAAATGTTTCATATTTGAACTAACGTTTACAAGCTGGAGCTAACCTCCCAGTGCTGGCAAAGTCATTTTCATCTTAGTAAATAACGTTTCAATGATATTAAGTAACATCTAGCTATAAGAAAACGTTTCCAAGAGTCAAGCAGACGTTTCTAACAGTTAGAATGTTGGCTTGCGTGCTGTTAACGAACGTTACGGACACATAAAAAAGTCCTTTTAAAGATATAGACTAGTGTTTTAGTAAAAAAAAAACAAACCCTTCCAATCAAGAAAATGTTTCTTAACATCTAAACAGAAGATTGCAATAGCAAAGTAATGCTTCCAAGATATGATTAAACGATTCCGAGCCAAAAGCTGATTGTTTTCTAGTGTTATGGAGGTATATACAAACATTTCAAGATTATACCGGTTGTTTTCAAGTAAAATGGCTGGAGGTTTTAAGATATGAAAAAAACTCTTACAAGTTTTAATCCAAAGTTTGAAAGATATAAAAGCGCCTTTTTGGCTATAATCGTATTTTTCTTGAAACAGCACAAACAAACGTTCTGAATCATAAAACAGCGTTTTAAAGTCGAAAATAAAAGTTCCAAAGCTGTAAAGTGATTGTTCAATGTGAAGAGACAGTTTTAACCTAGAAATTAACGTTTCCAAGTTACAAAAACTTTTCCTTGTCATAAACTGCTATGTTCAAGCCACAAACAAGCGTTTCCTAACTGTTTCCTAACGGTGTTTCCAGTGGACATGGAAACGTTTCAATTCTATGAACTGGCGTTTTGAAGGCTCAAAACGCTTCCAAGCTAATGAGTGACGTTTTCAAGATATAAACAAACGTTTTGCATTTATCCTGGCGAGCTTTACATCAATCAGCCCCTTAATAAAAAAGCACCCACAATAATTTTACTCTCCATTATCTGGTGATTTGACCATCAACAGACCATGGTTGAGTGACTCTATATAGAAATCAATGGCACAGTCACAACAAAGCCTTTTTAAAACCCTCCCCCTTTACCTTTTTTGGGGGGATGGGGGGTTGGGAGTGGGGAGTATCTATCAATCCGGTCTTTTGAAGTTACATTACCTATCGACTCCATTGACCTATTGGTAGGATCCGTTGCGTTGCAAATGCGGGCTGGAAAAAACAGGTTTTGCATATTGCAGGCTGCAATAAAATCTAGAACCGTGGCAGCCTGTGTCATGCACAGAGTGTTTTGGGGGTTATTAGGAATGTGAGCCTTTTCAGGAATGGGCGGGAGCGCCAACCGCATCCAGTTACGCAGGTTTAGCTGGTGCTTATGAAGTTGATGATGGGGCTCATGTTGGGGTTATGATGTTGATGTTAGTGACGCTAATAAACTTTGGGCATATGTTGGCGATTTCAGGACGATGACGTCATTCAAGTTTATGCCGGTATTGGTGATGATACTGATGAAGCTGAGGCTGATCATTCTAATAATGGTAATAGGAGCACTGAAGGTGATGATGTCATTTTATGTTGGGTATTGATTTTAGTGATGGTGATTATATGAATGGAACTTTATTCGGTGTTGCTGCTTTTGATAATGATAGAATGAATGGGCTCTTGTATTTTCAGCTCCGGAGGATGATTGTACTGGTCCTGATGCGGCTAGGTGTCTTTTGTTTTTAGACTTTATGTATTTATTTGTGCAGCCGTGTCAATATCGTTGTCCTCTCCCCATAGCTTAAAGAAAACGACACATAACCGTTACATGGATAAATAATGGTAGCCTTTTTTCAGTAGATTACATTTAACGGTTGCATATTTACGTTGACTTTGTGTTTACATATCCATGTACTTGTACATTGCCATATAAATATTTATCCGCAAGAAATGATAAACAAAAGGTAACGCTGTATGTCACAAGGCTAGTTTACTTGTTTCTCCAGTTCTCTTGTCAAACTCAAATTATATATTTAAGGTTTTTTTATGTAAGTGGTTGAATTGATTTAAATTTCAAAAAGATGTAAATGACTGACTGTGAAAGTTCAGTATGCCGACATATAAAGGTGCAGATGTAGGGGAGGGAATCTTTACGAAATTCATCATTTGCAATACGAGACAGAGAAAGAGGGAGAACGCCTCTTGAACCTCTTCCACGTAACTCCCATCCACACTTGCCCTCCTTAATGATAGTATAATGAGCATTAAGCAAGACATATATATGTCTATACATGATAACGATGCACGAGGTCTATTACCGTTATCGTTGGAATTACCATTGCCATTAACCCTTTACTATTAACCCATTAACGCTGCGACAAGGCCGCCAACTATCCCCGGTCCCCCTTTATCCACTCCCCCAGAAACCGTCGTAAAATGAAGAGGTGCTTACGCCCCCGTTACTAATGATTCGTTACTTTTACCTCTTGAGGTAATCGCTTCTTCCTGTCGAAAGTGAGAGAGAGGGAGACAGAGTATGTGGCCCTGTTTGGGGACCAGTTATTAATTACAAGAGAAAAACGCAAAAAAGCGGGGGCCCTCCTGAGAATAGACTGATTTTTGTTAAATATATATATTATATATATATATACATACATATATATATATGTGTGAGTGTGTTTTAATAGCCAAACTGACAACAAAACTTCGATATCCATCCTTTTTATACACTTTTATTTTGCTTGTTTGTCTGGGTCAAATTTTGCAACTCAGTTTTCGACCTGTTCCCTTCGTCCGATGGATGAAAATTTTTGTAATGGGTGTACTCCAATGTGGTGACATCCACCGGCCTTACATGATCAATAGGTCAGCGACACTCTGAAGTGACCACGTGGCGGGCCTCTCCAATCTCCTCATGATTTGTATGAAGTGAATAACTCTTCCAGTTATTTCATACCTTCTTTGACTATATAGAATAAATTTATAACCTACGGATTTTCAAACTGTGCTGACTCAGCAAGTTATCAATTTGTTTGCTTTACAATCATAAATCAGTTACACAATTTCTGTTACGACTAAAAGGTATAAAAATATAAAAATAGAGAAAATTTTTAAAACGAAGCTTTTATTAAAAACAAAATAAAAAGAGTACAAAATAATTTTTTGAGACACACCAGGATTTTTCTTACAATTAATCATGTCTACAAAAAATAAAAGCGTGGGCACTAAACATGGAAGGAAATACAACGAAATAAAAAAATATTTTTTGGCAGCATTTACATTTCCATGTTTGGCGCCCACGCTTTTATTTTTGTAGACATGATTAATTGTAAGAAAATCCTGGTGTTTCTCACAAAATTATTTTGCACTTTTTAGTGCATTTGAACAGAAGCGTATTTTTAAAAAACTTTCTTATACTTTTTATTACATAATCTTGTCACAAGCCTTGAATGTAAGTGGGAAATGTATAATGAAGCCCACTTGGGTGAGATTCAAACCTACACACGCTTTCCGTTAGGGTTAGTGCCATCAGTGCATCTCACGCGGTGCACTGCAAGCATTACTAAGTAGCGTTTGCAGCATCTCTTCTGCCCCTAGCTGTACCTACTGTTTATCTTTTTGCCCTCCATCCACTCCTGCTTCTTTCAACCTCACTTGCTGCCCAACCTCTGTAACGGTTTCCTCTTCGCACATCTACCTCTTTTCAAGTTCCTCGTTGGAAGAGTCGGTAGAGTTCTCGGCTAGTACTCTGCTAGTCCCGAGTTCGAGTCTCCGGCCGGCCAATGAAGAATTAGAGGAATTTATTTCTGGTGATAGGAAACTCATTTCTCGCTTTATAATGTGGTTCCAGATTCCACAATAATCTGTAGGTCCTCGTTGCTAGGTAACCAATTGGTTCTAAGCCACGTAAAATAAGTCTAATCCTTCAGGAATAGCCCTAGGAGCTGTTAATCAGCTCAGAGGTCTGGTTTAACTAAGGTATACTTAACTTTTCTTCATTGTCTTGAATACTGAATGGCAGAAAGAGCCGCAGTGCTTGACTTTGTAGCCTAATTTTCATGATTCATTCAATCATTCATTCCCACGCACGCGCCACCTAGAGAGAGGTTGTCGTTACCCACGCTGCAACGGAAGTCTTAAATCGAAATTGTCAGTTCCTGTATACATATATGTATCTAATTTAGAAGTATACACAAGAAAATATATAAAAGAGGAGGTCATTGTGGTCTTTAGAAGTATACAAAATATGGTGGAAATAGATCATTAGATTATACACATTTTACACACACACACACACACATATATATATATATATATATATATATATATATATATATATATATATATATATATATATATATATATATATAGTGTATAAGTGTGTGTGTATATATATATATATATATGTATATATATATATATATATATATATATGTATATATATATATATGTGTGTGTGTGTGTGTGTGTGTGTGTGTAAACAATAGAAGGATCACAGTAATACTCTTGTTTAGCAAGACGAATTGTATTTGTAGAAATATTTTTGTCTTGCTAAACAAAAGTATCACTGGCAGCTGAGAAGCACGATACGGTGTTTTTATAATAATAAGGTATGTGTATGTATATATATATTTATAATATATATATATATATATATATATATATATATATATATATATATATAATATATATATATATGTATATGTATATATATATGTATGTATATATAATATATATATATATATATATATATATATATATATATATATACATGTTGTGTGTGTGTGTGTGTTTCAGATATAAACAAAATCCTTTTATAATGCTACAACTATTCAGCGAGAATGGCCTTATCTTAGTTTTACTAAAATTTATCTCAATATGATACACGTATTTATTTAAGTATGTGTGTATGAGCTGAATAAGATTAATATCTTTCGTCGTGGCAGTGTGGGTTACGGTTACCTCGCTGCAGTAACTTGTGTGGATTCAAATGCTTCAACAAAAGAGATACAACATATCTTTTATTTCCAACTCGAATTTAAGGCTTGGAGTGTTAAGCGTAACCAAAAAGAATGAGAAAATTAATTTAGTGTGCTTGTGTGTGTATGTACTATATAGCTGCATATATATATATATCGTTTATATATATGCGCATATATATATATATATATATATAATAAGAATATATAACTATCGACTGGTTTATATATAAATATATATATATATATATATTTATATATAAAATATATATATAACTGACTATTATATACATAAATACATATACAAAATCCACACAAAAAATATACAAGTTGAAATTGTTCATTAACTGACTAATAATTTTTGCTGCCTGGGAAAAAATGAAGGACCTCGGATTACTTCCTTTTGCCTGCCAGCCCTCATTTTAACTTCACTACTTATCCCATATTTCTGTTTACAAAATTAGCTGCGTATTACTGTGCTGACGTCCTTTATCCAGGTAAATACTGAACGTGATGTTTTTATCCAGATATTACATTTAAAAATAAATCACCCAAAATAATCCAGGTATTACTGTAAGAACTGTCTGTTTTATCAAGGTATCTCTAGGGTTGACTGTCCCGTTTATACAGATATTACTGTGCTGACATACCCCATTTATCCAGGTATTGCTGTGCTGACTGGTCCCTTTATCCAGGTATTACTGTGCCAGGGTCTCGGCTATATAGATATTGTCTAACCTCCTCAACCCAGGTATTAATGAAGAGACTGTCCCTTTTATCCAAAAATACACGCTCACTTTCCCATTTATCCAGGTATTACTGTGCTGGGACGTTTCCATTTTAATCCAGGCATTACTGTCCTGATTGTTTTATTATCCAAATATTTGTTCTTCCAACTGTCCTTTTATCCAGGTATTACACCTGGCCATAGTAAAGACAATGCCCATTTATCAAAGTAATACTGTGTTGATTCACTATTATTTCCTGTGTTGACTGGCCGTTTATTCAGGTGTTACTGTTGACTTCTTTATCCAGGTATTACTGTGCAAACATCTAACCCATTTATCCAGGTATTACATGCTGTATGAATTTACTGTCATATTATCCCAAAACTACAATTCATCACCAACATGCTTTGACACTTAACCATATTACTGTGATGACTGTTAGGAACATCCAGATATTACTGTGCTGACTTCAGATTTATCCATGTAAACAATACTGGCTGTCCCATTTAGCTGATAGCAATGTCTTCCTCCCATTTATCCAGGTGTTACTGTGCTGACTGTCACACGATCAGATGTTTTGTTTGACTTTCAGATTTATCCAGGTATTACTGTGCTGACTGTCCCATTTATCTGGATATTACTGTGCTGACTGTCCCATTTATCCAGGTATTACTGTGCTTGCTAACTGTCCTTTTTATCTAGATATTACTTTGCTGACTATCCCATTTATCCAGGTATTACTGTGCTGACCGTCATTTTTATCAAGATATTATTGTGCTAACTTTCAGATTTATCCAAGTATCAGTGTGCTGACTGTCCCAATTATCTGGATATTACTGTGCTGACTGTCACATTTATCCAGGTATTACTGTGATTACCAACTTTCCTTTTTTCTAGATATTACTTTGCTGACAATCCCTTTATCCTGGTATTACTGTGCTGACTGTCCCTATTATCTGGATATTACTGTGCTGACTGTCCCATTTATCCAACTATTACTGTGCTGACTGTCAATTTTATCCAGATATTATTGTGCTGACTTTCAGATTTATCCAGGTATTACTGTGCTGAGTTTCCCATTTATCTGGATATTACTGTGCTGACTGTCCCATTTACCCAGGTATTACTGTGCTGAGTGTCACTTTTATCCGATATTATTGTGCTGACTTTCAGATTTATCCAGGTATTACTGTGCTGACTGTCCCAACTATCTGGATATTACTGTGCTGACTGTCCCATTTATCCAGGTATTACTGTGCTTGCTAACTGTCCCTTTTATCTAGATATTACCGTGCTGACCATCCCATTTATCCAGGTATTACTATGATTGCTAACTGTCCCTTTTATCTAGATATTACTGTGCTGACTGTCCCTTTTATCCAGGTATTACTGCGCTAATTGTCCCTATTATCTGTATATTACTGTGCTGACTGTCCCATTTATCTAGGTATTACTGTGCTTGCTAACTGTCCCTTTTATCTAGATATTACTTTGTTGACTGTCCCATTTATCCAGGCATTACTTGCTGACTGTCACTTTTATCCATATATTATTGTGCTGACTTTCAGATTTATCCACGTATTACTGTGCTGACTGTCCCATTTATGTAGGTATGAATGTGGTGACTGTCCCCTTTATCTAGATATTACTGTGCTGACTGTCCTTTTTGTCCAGATATTACTATGCTGACTGTCCCTTTTATCCAGGTATTACTGCGCTGACTGTCCCTTTTATCCAGATATTGCAGTGCTGACTGTCCCATTTATCCAGGTATTACTGTGCTGACTGTCCCTTTTATCCAGGTATTACTGTGCTGACTGTCCCTTTTATTTACATATTACTATGTCAAATGTCCCATTAGCCAGGTATTACTGTGGTGACTGCCCCATTTATTCAGGTATTACTCTGCTGACTGTCTCATTTATCCAAATATTACTCTGTTTACTGCCCCTTTTACCTAGATATTACTGTGCTGACTGTCCCATTTATCCAGGTATTACTGTGCTGAATGTCCCATTTATCCAGGTATTACTATACTGACTGTCCCTTTTATCCAGATATTACTGTCCTGACTGTTCCATTTATCCAGGTATTACTGTGCTGACTGTCCCATTTATCCAGGTATTACTGTGCTGACTGTTCCTTTTATCCACATATTACTGTGCTGAATGTCCCATTTATCCAGGTATTACTGTGCTGACTGTCACATTTATCAGGTATTACTCTGCTGACTGTCTCATTTATCCAGGTATTACCCTGCTGACTGCCCCTTTTATCTAGATATTACTCTGCTGACTGCCCCTTTTATCCAGATATTACTGTGCTGACTGTCCCATTTAAGGTATTACTGTGCTGGCTGTCCTATTTATCCAGGTATTACAGTGCTGACTGTCCCTTTTATCCAGATATTACTGTACTGACTGCCTTTTATCCGCATATTACTATGCTGAATGTCCCATTTATCCAGGTATTACTGTGCTGACTGTCCCATTTATCCAGGTATAACTGTGCTGACTGTCCCTTTTATCCACATATTACTATGCTGAATGCCTCATTTATCCAGGTATTACTGTGCTTACTGTCCCATTTATCCAGGTATTACTGTGCTGACTGTCTCACTTATCCAGGTATTACTGTGATTGCTAACTGTCCCATTTTATCCAGGTATTACTGTGCTGACTGTCCCTATTATCTGGATATTACTGTGCTGACTGTCCCATTTATCCAGGTATTACTGTGCTTGCTAACTGTCCTTTTTATCTAGATATTACTTTGCTGGCTGTCCCATTTGTCCAGGTATTACTCTGCTGACTGTCCCTTTTATCCAGATATTATTGTGCTGACTTTCAGATTTATCCAGTTATTACTGTGCTGACTGTCCCAACTATCTGGATATTACTGTGTTGACTGTCCCATTTATCCAGGTATTACTATGCTGACTGTCCCTTTTATCCAGATATTACTGTGCTGACTGTCCCATTTATCCAGGTAGTACTGTGCTGACTGTCCCATTTATCCAAATATTACTGTGCTGACTGTTCCTTTTAGCCACATATTACTATGCTGAATGCCCCATTTATCCAGGTATTACTGTGCTGACTGTCCCATTTATCAGGTATTACTGTACTGACTGTCCCTTTTATCCACATATTACTATGCTGAATGCCCCATTTATCCAGTTATTACTGTGCTGACTGTCCCATTTATCCAGGTATTACTGTGCTGACTGTCCCATTTATCAGGTATAACTGTGCTGACTGTCCCTTTTATCCACATATTACTATGCTGAATGCCCCATTTATCCAGTTATTACTGTGCTGACTGTCCCATTTATCCAGGTATTACTGGGCTGACTGTCCCATTCATCCAGGTATTACTGCGCTGACTGTCACTTTTATCTAGATATTACTGTGCTGACTGTCCTTTTTATCCAGATATTACTGTGCTGACCGTCCCATTTATCCAGGTATTACTGTGCTGACTGTTCCATTTATCCACGTATTACTGTGCTGACTGTCTCTTTTATCAGGGTATTATTGTATTGACTCTCACTTTTACCCAGGTGTTGCTGTGGTGACTGTCCATTTTATACAGATATTACTGTGGTGACTGTTTATCCAGGTATTACTGTGGTTGGTCCCTTACTGTTTTGATACTGGTCCCGAGTACATGTAGTGAGGCTTGATAAACCCATAGAGTCTCGAGTGTTTGAAATTAAGTATGAAAACCCATAGAGTTTTATTTACTTTTAGTTACAAAGGGAAAGGGAAAGGGGGTGGGGGATGGGGGAAACAGGTTTTCAAAAATGGAGGCCACTTACAAAATTTTTTCTAGATGTGTCAAGCGGTTCGGATTTCTGTAGAGTCCATACAGAAATACAAACATTCTCTTTTATTATATAGATTTTATATATATGTGTGTAAATATGTATCTATAATACATATATTTATATTTATACATACTTCGAATTTCAATACACTTTTGGCGTCTGCTGTATTAAGACAACACTTTTCCGATTACCAATATCCGCTATTTTCTTCCTTGTTAAAACTCTGAAGGAAATTATGTCTGAAATGTTGCTTCAGCTGTCAACATTGAATAAGAAATGAAACAACATAGAAGTAATTTTTATCTTCTAAGTTTTAGCCTTTAAGATAAGGGAAACTGGAGATGTGTTTTCTTAAAATAGCCGACGCCAGTATGCACTGACCCTGAGTAAGAATTGTTAAGAGAAAAACTGCCCCAAAACCACCCACATCTATATGATTGACCTCGTTTAAAATATACCTTTTATTAAAAATGTAGTTAATGAAAATGTTCTGCAATAATAACATCTGATGTTTTTGTTAATGTTATGTAGAGAATTCACGAGATTTCAAATATATTCATTTAATGAATTAAGCTACTCAACTGTTAATATAAATTTTCAACCTGAAGTGACACAACGGGTCACGGGTGGTCTAGTATAGATAAACCGGGTGTAAGACAAATTTATGCAAATATTTTGGGAAAAGAAAGAAAAAGTCATTCTGAGCAGAAAATGTTCTATAAACATGCATTTTAAGGCTTTGTTTGTCGGTGAGGTGAATTTTTAAAATAACTGTTATCATCAAATGGGCAAGTAAGATGGCGTACTGGATGTCGGAGTGAGTAACCAGGGATATGGAGGCGGGGGGAATGGAGCTGATCAGTTCACGTGTTACTCTGAACGGTCTTGCTTTTCCGCCAAGATAACTGAGCGTGTCCGGGTTACAAGTGTCAAATTCCAGATTCATTTTGAGAGCAAGAAACTGGCGACAATGCCTTACCGTTCCAGTAAAGTGGAATATGCAGATAAGATGTTTATTTATGGGTTTTGCAACAGTTCCATTTCTAGATTACATGGTTGTGAACTCACTATCATACAAAAAAGGAAATCGGCGATTAGGGCGATGTGAATAAAATACCTCCAAATCAAATGTATTCCTCGCATGCATCATTGAAACTTCCCTCTCCGTCAATGCTGTTCACTGGACTCCAATAAAGAAAAGAAAAGCAAGCCTAATGGAATCTCCCCTCCATCAAAGATAGGCCTATTCATTAAACACCGATCAAAGATTTAAAATGTATTATCAAAAATCTCTCCTTCTCCATCAAAAGTATTCATCACACAACAGTCAAAGGAAAAAAAACGCACATATGAAAACGCTTTCGTCTCTGTCAGATTAAAAAGAACGGGAACATTTTGGAAAATTCACTTTCTTCATTCTTTCCTGTCAAAGGCAGCCTACTTATACAGTAATCGAAAGAGGTGAAAAGCAGACATTGTTCAAAGTGCAATATCTTCCCTACCTACGTTCCCTTGCTATCATGATTACTGTCACTATCACTCATTCAGCACAGGCGTAGGCCTAGTCCTGACTCCTGATTCATCAATTCCGTTACGAGGCGGCAGGAAAGTTTGCGCTAGAAGTCAACGATCACAAATAAATGTTGCCAAGCAACATTTACACAACTTTCTTGATTCGTAAAGCTAATCATTAAAATTAATTTCATGAAGTCTGTTCACAGGTGATTTACTAGTTGAAGGGGCTGTAATGTTACATTTTTCAATAACCTGCAAGAGAAAATCATAATTAAAAGGCTAGCAATCCAATTGCCTAACGCCTTTCATCAACCGACATCCCATTCGCGCCAGCTTATTTGACCGTTTAATGATAACGGTTATTTTAAAATTCGCCTCACCGACAAACGAAGCCTTAAAATGTATGTTTATAGAACATTTTCTGCTCAGAATGACTTTTTCTTCATTTCTTAAAGTATTTGCATAAAATCGTGTTACACCCTGTATATGTGTGTGTGTTTGTGAACTAGCTCCTATTTATTGGAGGATGGACTCAAAGACCATATATGGCGCAATGCTAGGCAATTCCTAAGGAAGGAGCTCCACGTCCCACACTTGCGGTAGGCTTCTTAGCTAGATGACTCGCTCTTACTAATTTGAAAACGATAACAAGAAATTGTGCATTACCTACTAAAAAATATGTCAGTGACCTTTGATGTCGAAGCACCAGAAGCACTGAGAAATTACTGATACATAGCTCAATTCTTCATCCGCATTCAGGGCAGTTGTCGGAATTTGACGTGATGGAAATGTGGAAAGTCACCTTAGAAGTGGAAGAAGAAAGAACTTAGTTCAAACCTTTACAACCTTTCAGGCACTAGTTATAACATAACAATCACCCTATCAAGTGCTATACTGCATTTATACTCTAATATTTACAAATAGCAAGCTTGAAGCCTGAATATTACGCTATTATTACGCTTTTTTATTTCAAAATTTCCAAGTATCTTACCACAAATATAACAGCAAAAAATTTAACACTATAAAGAGATGTATAATTATGACTTAAAATTAGCCAATGTCAATCTTACATTTCAACTAAAGTTTTACCATTACCAGCATTTAATACATGGAGCTCAGCATGTAAAACCGTCAGACTAAAAAAAAAAGGAATAAGCATTTCAGAGTTTATCTCTGTCAAGGTATATATCTACTCAAGCGGGAATGATATAAAAAATACGGGTTATTAGTATGTCTAATGGACCTTAACCGTCTCGCTTTGATTGGGTTTTAGGGGTTCCCAAAATGCGTTTTGGATAAAAAAGATTGTCAGATTGATGGGCATCTGTCAATAAAGAGTACTGCAGATGTGTTATTATTATTATTACATATATTATTACGCATTATTATTATTACGTATTATTATTATTGCTAATAGATTCGTAGTTCAAAAACAATGTAGTAATTATATAGTAAATTATTGCACTATGTAAATCAAAAAGATTTTAGGAAGAGATATGTTCTCATCAGTGTTAACGTTAAAATTTAACGTTAACACTTTATGAGGAACACCATTCCTGTTTCAAAGTCTTTGATTTATTACATAGTAATATATTTACTATATAATTGTGAAACATTATTATTATTATTATTATTATTTGGAAAAGAATTGGTGACTCCTTCTCTCGCTTTTATAGCTTAGTGTCTTGTGTGCTTTGCTTAAGAAATAGCTTTGTATAGTTCCTTAGAAATGGTAATGATAGCCATCATTATCACCAGTAAATACTGTCCTCTGTCATTGTAAATGTAATAAGAATTATCTTCTCTAAACTTTGTACATCTCGTGTCTTTCGGTGCTTTTACAGGAGAGTAACAGAAAAGGTAATGTAAATGAAAATAACCTGAGTAGAGTCATTTGCTTGGGACGTTTTTGATAAATGACCCCCACAAGTATGTTTGGTGATAATGAATTCATCAAGATAGTAGGACGCTTATCCGTTTATGATTCTTGATTCAGCTGTCAGAATGTTATTGTGGAAGTGAATGCTTTCCTGTCGATATTTGTAGGCACCCGCTGTTAATTACTTTTTTTCTTTATTGAAAAAAAAATAACTCCCAATAAAGTGGAAATTTTAGCTATTCTGGCAATTTAATAAAATTAAAGTTCTGTACCAGTACATGAAATTTTTGTCATTTAAATTGATTTTTTTAATAGATTGTTTAAAATATGCCAAGTTTCAGGTTTACTACACAGGTAGCTTCATTTATTATTATTATTATTATTATTATTATTATTATTATTATTATTATTATTATTATTATTATTTTGTCTATCACAGTCATCCTATTCGACTGGGTGTTTTTTACAGTGTGGGTTTCCGGTTTGCATCCTGCCTCCTTAGGAGTCCATCACTTTTCTCACTGTGTGCGCTGTTTTTAGTGGCACACTTTTCTGCGTGAGTCCTAGAGCTACTTCGGCATCTAGTTTTTCCAGATTCCTTTTCAGGGATCTTGGGATCGTGCCTAGTGTTCCTATGATTATGGGTACAATTTCCACTGGGATATTCCATATCCTTCTTATTTCGATTTTAAGGTCTTGATACTTATCAATTTTTTCTCTTTCTTTCTTATCTACTCTGGTGTCCCATGGTATTGCCACATCAATGAGTGATACTTTCTTTTTGATTTTGTCAATCAACGTCATGTCTGGCCTACTGGCACGTATCACCCTATCTGTTCTGATACCTTACTCCCAGAGGATCTTTGCCTGGTAGTTTTCTATCACTCCCTCTGGTTGGTGTTCGTATCACTTATTACTGCAAGCTAGCAGGTGTTTCATGCACAGGCTCCAGTGGAGGGCTTTTGCTACTGAATCATGCCTCTTTTTGTACTGGTTCTGACCAATCACCGGACATTCGCTTGTTATGTGGTTTATGGTCTCGTCTTTCATATTGCACTTCCTGCATATGGGTGAGATGTTATTTCCATCTATTGTTCTTTGGACATGTATGGTTCTTAGGACCTGATCCTGTGCCGCTGTTAGCATTCCTTCTGTTTCCTTTTTGCTTTCTCCCCTCTGTAGCCATTGCCATGTTTCATCGCTAGCCAGTTCCTTTTTCTGTCTCATGTACTGTCCGTGCATTGGTTTGTTGTGCCATTCCTCTGTTCTGGTTTTCATTCTCCTATCTCTGTATATTTCTGGGACTTCGTCTACTTTTATCAGTCCCTTCTTCCCATGCACTCGTTAACCACTCGTCTTCACTGGTTTTCAGAAATTGCTACTCTGCTCGATGTTGGCGCAGTCTCTATGCTTAGAGCCCTCTTCCCCCTTCCTTTCGTGTTATGTATAGTCTGTCTGTATTTGCTTTTGGGTGAAGTGCTTTGTTTTGTCATGTGTTTTCTAGTTTCTGGTCTGTGTTGCGGAGTTCAGGTCCACCACTCTGCGTTCCTATCTGATTACTGGTACTGCCCATGTGTTTATGGCTTTCGCCAGGTTTCCGTCGTTGAGTTTTGACTTGAGTATCGCCTCAGTTCTCTGCATATATATTCTTTCCTGATCGTGTCCTTCATCTCATGGTGTTTTATATCCTCCCCTTGCATTATTCCCAGGTATTTGTATCCTGTCTCATCTATGTGTTTGATGCTGTTCGCGTCTGGTAGCTTTATCTCTTCAGTCCTTGTTACTTTGCCTTTTTGTATGTTGACCAAGGCGCATTTTTCTATTCCAAACCCCATCCTAATGTCCCCAGATACAATCCTTATAGTCTGCATTAGGGTGTCTATTTCCTCGATGCTCTTACCATACAGCTTGATGTCGTCCATGAACATCGGATGTTTAATTCTGTTTCCTCCTTTCTTGAGTTGGTACCCAGCTTCCATCTTCTGCAGTACTTTTGTCATGGGAATCATGGCTACTATGAAGAGTAGTGGGGACAGTGAGTCGCCTTGAAAGATCCCTCTCCTGATGTTAACCTCTGCTAGTCTTATCCTAGAGCTTGTAAGTACTGTATTCCAGCTGCGCATTGTATTTTTAAGGAAGTTAATGGTGTTTTCCTCCGCCGCATATATTTTCAGGGATTCTATTATTCACGTGTGCGGTATCATGTCGAAGGCTTTCTTGTAGTCAATCCATGCCATGCTTAGGCTGGTTTTCCTTCACTTACTATTCTTCATTACCAGTTTGTCTATTAGGAGCTGGTCTTTTGTGCCCCTACACTTCCTTCTGCAGCCTTTCTGTAGTTATTTGCTAAATTTCTCTTGTTCTTGTCTTTCTGTACTAAGGATGTTCTCCCTGTGGTCATCCATTTGGGCGCATGGTGGTTTGTGATACAATGCTGGAGTTGTTCAGCTATTCATGGGTGTAGGGTCTTGAAGTTTTTGAGCCAGTGTCCATGGACTTCATCGTGACCTGGGGCTTTCCAGTTGGACATTTTCTTTAGTTGGTGTCTGACTGTGTCTGTCGTGATCTCGGTGAATCTTTGTTTTATTCTCCCCATTTCTTCTGCCTTGATTTCCTGGAGCCATGTTGCATGTTTGTTGTGTGATACCGGATTGCTCCATATGTTTTCCCAGAGTCTCTTACCTGGTTCAGCTTCAGGAATTTCCTGGTGGTTGTCTTCCCCTCTTGGTTGGCTGTATAGTCTTTTCTGGTTAGTTGCGAAGAGTTTGTTCTGTTGGTATCCTTTATTCCTGTTCATATACCGTTGGATCTCTGTTTTATATCTTCTTTGTTGTTTAGTCCTTCTCCTGTACTTTGTATTTCTCATTCTGTTCCTCTCTTGTTTTCTTGCTTCTTAGCCTCTTTTCTGCCATCTCTTTCAATTTACTCAAGTCAGATCTCATCGCCATGATTTGTTTTTCCAGTCGCCTTTTCCAGGGCGGTTGCTGTTTTGGTTTCTGTTGGGTTGGTTGTGATATTGGTGTTGGTGTTTGTATCCCCATGATAGAACTCATGGGGATACAAACACCAGCACCACCATCACTCATGGGGATACAAACACCAACACCACCATCACAACCAACCCAACGAGTCTTGCTCCTGCGTATGCCAGATTATTTGTTTCTGTGATACTTGTGGTGTGGATTAGTCTCATTATTTCATTAACTTCACTTGTTTTTTCCCTTAGTTTCTTTGTGTTGTAGGCTTTTATGGAGGGGATTTTTGTTCTTTCTGTATCTGGCTCCTTCCATTGTCTGATCTTTTCCCACCATTCGGTGTTTCCTCGTGTGTCGTTGTTTGGTAACCCATCATTGCTGTCGTTTTCTGTGGCATCGTCTCTTAGTTCGTCTTCTTGTCCTTCGTTGCTGGGTGTTATTCCTCATTCCAGTTCCTCTCTTTCTGTTGTGGAGAGCCAGTTCTTTTCCTTTATGTTCCTTACTTGGTCTGCCAGCCTCTGTTCTGTTTGAGGGGTGTTATTTATCTCATTCCAGATGCTGACCAGTCTTCTTCTGTATCCTCTTTCTGTCGGGTTGCTTCTGATGTAGCATCTCCATATTTCCCTATTTTCCTTTCTTGTCCATTTCTTCTTCTGGTTTGCCTCTGTAGCTCCAGTCTCTGGTTGCTGGTTACTGTCGTTGTGGTGGTCATTTGCTGGATGACGACCTCCAAGTACCTGACAGTCCTCCCCGTCGATTGGGTTGTATACCTGGCTGCTGGACGAAGCTCCTCTGTTGCCAGAGGTCCCATTTACGTCGTTGTCGTTTATTCTTTCATTTCTTGCCATCATTGCTGAGGTTTGCTATTTAACCCATAGCTGGACCCTACCCCACCGGGAATAGGTACTCATTTACAGCTGAGTAGACTGAGGAAGTTATGGTAAAGATCCTTTCCCAAGGAATCAACGCCGAGGAGAGCGGTAACCCATCCAACGACTGACCAGCCCCAATGTTGCTTAACCAGTCCATCGATGAGCTAAACCATTCTGCCACGGCAGAGTGGCTTATTATTATTATTATTTAAAGGACATGATATTCATTTGCCCATCGTATTATTCCTGACATATAAGTAAGAGAAATAAAGCTAATTATTACTTAATTCCTAATTAGTAAAAATAAAAATATGATTAAATGCTTATTCTTGTTATTTATAGTTTATTAACTGTAAATTGTGATAATTCAAAGGTTTGACTATAAACTTCGTTGGTTTTTGCGTGGGTATAAAACAATTATTCCAATCTTTTGAGATGAAATAAAAATGAATTGATACACGATTAGGCCAACTTAGTTTTTGTAAGAACTTACATTACGACGTAAATATTGAGTACGTGATAAAGTTTAAAATTTAGCCACTGTTCCAAACACATATCTCTTTCGGTATTCATATATATCATATTTAGAATCTTTGAAACGTTCAAAATTTTTGTTATTAGCAGGAAAAGTGGCATAATTATAATTGTTTCTGTCGTCGAAAATGGTTTTTATGTAAGTGAGCAGTTAGTTATAATTATCATTGTTGTTGTTGTTTTTCTTGCTGTCAAGCAAGGGATTAAAAAATGAGAAGAATATTCTTTTCAACACGAGTGAAAAAGAAGGAAATGAAAAACTAGACGCCAGCCACATCTCCGCAAGTGTGAAAGTAGCTGACTGTTGCATATGTCAAGTCTTCTTGTCTTTTTAATGTCAGGGACTGAAGCAAATCCATTAATGTTTCTGACACGGCAATCCATTAGTCCGTTTCATTAACAGGTAAGATTAGGTGTCAAATACCGTAGCCATTAGGGCTCCGGGCGGACAGGTGTCGGGGGATAAAAGTTGCAGTATTTAGGAGGCGTGGCTGTCGTCGGTGCCCTTCATATTTTCTCCTTTTCCTTTTATTTCTTTATAACGGTTCTTTTTCGGTTTACTTTCCTCTCTAGGTACAACTCGACTCTATTCTTATATTTAAACGTTTCTATTTTTTCACCTTTATCCAGTATTTAAAACTTGGTGGTTTCAATTTAATCTACTGTTTTATTCTTCTTAATATGTGAGGCCTATCTCATATTTGTTACGACAGGGTGGTTTTAATTGATTGTATTGCAATATATGTTCTTTTGTTATATCATTTGTTCCTCTCTTTTTTTAGTTTTCTGTAAAAGAAAATATTGTGCAGGCTTTGTCAGTCCGCGCTTTTTCTGTCTGCCCTCAGATCTTAAAAACTACTGAGGCTAGAGGGCTGCAAATTGGTATGCTGATCATCCACCCTCCAATCATCAAACATAACAAATTGCAGCCCTCTAGCCTCTGTAGTGTTTATTTTATTTAAGGTTAAAGTCAGCCATAATCGTACGTCTGGCAACGCTATAGGACAGGCCACCACCGGGCCAAGGTTAAAGTTTCATGGGCCGCGGCTCATCCAGCATTATATTGAGACCACCAAAAGATATATCTATTTTCGGCGGCCTTAATTATACGCTATACAGAAAACTAGATTTCGCCGAAGAAATTTCGGCGCATTTTTTACTTGTTTATTTTGTTACCGCTAATATTTTATGACCAAGTTTTTTTTGCATGATTTTCAAACCCTCTTTTCATATATTTTGAAAAGCATTTTAATGATAAAAGAACTGACTGCATTTTCAAGAGGGTATATTCAAGATAAAGAAAAATAGCTATTCCTTCCCTGGTGGAATTCGAGCCCACGCCCTATAATAAAGTTAGGTCACCGATTACTTCTCCCAAATTAAGCCTGCAGTACACGTGATGTCATGGATCCCTCGTTTGCCCTGAATCTTGGTACTGCCCGGTGCCTTTGTTTTTCCATTCTCTCTCTCTCTCTCTCTCTCTCTCTCTCTCTCTCTCTCTCTCTCTCTCTCTCTCTAAGGTCTCAGTGAGACGACTGATAATTGAAATAAAATTTCTAACGCCATTTAGAGATGGATTTTATGGAAACCGGGAAGTTGCAGGTGGTTTTTAAAACCATATTGCCTATTGCCATTTGAAACAATAGTTTATTCACTTGTAAGTGACAATTTTTCTACTTGCTCCTATACATTTTTTACCTTGCTGTTTATTATTCTTTATTAAACTATCAAACTATCCGCAAATATAAAGATTCTTAGCAAAAAACAAAATAAAAACTGTTACGTCATCGGGAACATTTACACCCGAGAGATTTATTAAGAACGCGGTTTCTAGAAACTATTTTTCCATTGTCAGTGCTTCACCATGGACTTCATAAAAAGTTTCCCTTATCACAACTAATCGAGAAAAAAACTGACTTGAAGTGATACGATTCTCCCCTATTAATACATTATTTCCAATAATAATAATACTAATAATGATAATAATAATAGTCTTCTGAGATCCTGTTTCATTCATGTTTTCTTAAATTAGGTTATTTCATTGCAAAATGTTCTTATAAAATATCCACCGATATACCCAGAGCCTGTTTTCAGTTACTTCCTGGCCATGTTTTTCATTTCTAATAGATTGAAGAGTTTTTCTTCCACATCTTTTTTCTAAATCTAAATCAAAGCTCTTAAATACCATGGTAGCTAAACATTATGGCTAATGCCAGCTCCCTTTGATACGTTTTGCTCATTTCCCCTTTACATTTAAAGGATATTTCATGCCTTGCGGTGACATTACTATTTTCACTCACCACTTTCATTTCCTTTTCTAGCAACCACTTTTTAATCTAAATTGGAAATTCATCTCATTTGCAGGGTCATGGCGACCATTTTACATAGCTTTGATTTTCTTTCTTTCATTCCCATTCAGTATTCACAATCCCTGTCCATAGAGGATGGTTGGTTCAACAATCAGTTCATGCTTTCCAACCTTGGCTTCCGCTGATACTCCAAATTTCCTCCTGATCTTTTGCAAACATTCTGCTACCTTTCGTGCTCTGCCTAGTTTGTGACTTCTTCTGCCATCCTACCATCATCCGAAATCTTTACTCCAAAATATTTTTAAGCATCTACTGCTTCCATTCTCTCGCCGCCTCCTGTAACATTCTCTGTTCCATCTTCTTGGTTTCCATTACCCTCTTAAGCTTACTACTGGTCACATTTGCTCCTAACATACTTGCCTTGCAAACACTTTCAATTTCTTTCATTAATTTTCAATTTCCTTCCATTATCCCCAGTCAGTAGTGTATCAACCGTTCCACTCCATTCAAAACCTTTCTTATGTCAACTTTGTCCCTACATCTATTGTCTTAGGTCTGACTTTCGAATCACTCCGCCTCTGAGTATATCAAACTGACAAGTAACATAACGCACCCTCATCCCAACCTCAGTATTACTTCTAACCAGTCTTTCTCGTGCATCACCTGCCATCATAAAAACTCACTAACTCTTTCAATGTTTACCTTCTGTACCGTACATCCTCAACATCCTCTACATAAAATGGGTGATAAGCTTTCTCTTTAGCAGATATGCGTGCCGCATACAGACATTTCGCTGGATTTTCAGACTTTTTATATAGCCGTTTCATAAACATCACATTCGTAATCCCATTAATTACTGATATTTCCATTTTTCAGCTTTATATAATATGTATATATTTATATATCTACACATTTATGAGTATTTATATACTGTATATACTATATATATAATACATACATATATATATATATATATATATATATATATATATATATATATATATATATATATATATATATATATATATATTGTGCGTGTGTGTGGATAATTTGTTAGATGAATTCTTACCTGTGCATACATTTATTTGAAATATTTTTATAATATATATATATATATATATATATATATATATATATATATATATATATATATATATATATATGAATATCTCATTTTCCTTTGTAAATGTAATCTCATTTGCCTTTCCATTCATTCAACGAAGTAGAACAGACTCAAAAATACGCTGTTGTCTTTGAATGCAGTATTTTGTCTGCCCTATGGTGGTAATTCATGACCAGAAATATTAACGGGGAGTGTAATGTCCTTATCTAGTCCAGGCCAGAGCACGACTAAGAAATGAAGGGAAAATAGGAATAGAATAAGAGTTAGCCTCAAAGGACACGATTGACACCTAAGATCTTATGGGATGGAAAGCAGTCGCTTAATACTAATCCATCGGTCTAGCAGCTTCGTTCTAAAGTGAAATTCGCAAGAGAACTTAGGAATTTTTACAAGAGACAGCAATCACAGTGAGACCTGTAAAAACAAGTGTTTCATCTTTCGGAAGGTGCGATGTTCTTCCCAAAGAGTGTAGGAAAGCTATGCAATTACTGCTGTGAAATTTTCTGGTAGTTGTGCAATTTGTTTTTTTATCGTTCTAATTTTTCTACTTTATTCTCTTTAATTTTTTGTTTGACTGGTATATGAATAGGTTTGGTGTTGTAGCTATTTCCCACAGGCATACCTTAATTTTACTTGTTTCATTGATCAACATGATTCACGAATATTCATATTTTCTACACATATTTCTCACATTGATCTTCCTTTGCCATGCTTTAAGAAAACCAGTGTGATCAAAAGGGATGTTTTATTGTAGTGATGGATTACCCATACGTCATTAAATAACGTAATTCGACATTTATAATAAGCTTAGGTGTCCTGTAAGTGAAACAATGTGCACTTTACCCTTAGAGTTTATGACTTCATTGCGGTAATTCCGCACATTATTTAACTTACCCTTACATTTTATAAATTTTCGATACTTTTTTCATTAATATTCGACTTTTTCAGGTTTCAGGATCACAGGACCAGGAGTAATTGATACAGGTAAGTGAACAAAAACTGAATGCTGTATAATATAGGTCGAGGTGACGGTTTAGATATTCTGATGCAGAATTTTTTAAAAACTGGATTTTGCCCAATAAAGAGGGTATCACAGTGTGCGCGTTATGTCATTTTGCAATACTTGACGCCAGCTTGGGCCAACTAACCAGTATTTGTTGTCATATACATACTGTATATCAAGGCAGTGGCCACTGACCAGCACGCCTTTAATTTTCATGAGAATATTAGCTACTTGGTGCCATTTTTAGCAGCAATATGCTGAAAGATGTCAGGAAACGTGGCCGAGAAAGACCATCCTGTCTCATATCGGTTTTGAGCTGCTGCGTGTTTTTCCAAATGAAGACGGAGAAGTGATTGAAATAAAAATTAAATCTAACCTGCCCATCGCCGTGTTGCTTTTCACCGATAATCCAGATCTGCGAATTGAGCGCGAACTGTGGCATAAGACTACAACGCTTCCTTTCATAAAGTTTTTTTTTTTATGCACGTTTCAAAGACTTCAACGTGGGTATCTGTCTGACGTTAATTTCGTGTCTCTTATTATGTTGAGGAGTTAGTGTAAAATAAATGCTTTTTTGTTTTTGTTTCTTAAGTAAGTTTTCTTTCTAATAATTTTTTGTGATTTTTTTAAAAAGCTGAATCGAAATTTAAACGAAAATAACCTATGCCACTGTAATATTCACGTAAATTTTCATCCGGTTACATATAGAGTAATTGGTTTTGTGGTAATGAAGGCACTAAACGCAAAATACCTGGGTCAAGGTTGTATTACAACTTCCACTTTCTTACTTTTTCCATATCCAAGATTGGATTGCCATTAGGCATAATGTGTGGTTTTCGAAGCATATTATTATAACTTTGCAGATTTTTTATTTCGAAAAACTACGCAAGAAGAGTCGTCTTTTATCTTGCATCGCCAGAACGTGATTGTTCTTTATATGCATCGTTCTTAAATGAAAATATTTACTTTATTTTATTTTCTCAGACCTTTTGTTTCATGATTAATTTGCTTCCCTGTTTGTGTTTAGTCCTACCACTAACTGTAGCAGTTCATGTAATGAGTGTGTAGACCACAGCGGTGAATTATATGTTTAGAGTCATTTAACTATAGTGAGTTAACCGTGGTTGAAGGAGGGCTTTGAAACTTAGCAACCTTTTATCAAACAGCTTTGAATGACCCGTAAGTTCCCAGTACTTATGCTGTGTTTCATGTCTCCATCATCCTAAGCTGCTGGCTTCAGATCGTATGGTTACAGGAAGCGGAGTAAGTTTTTATATCACCTCAGACTGTTTATACTTGTCGAAATCAGGACTTTTACTGTAACCGCCTTACATATTTAGCCGAAACAAGCTTTTCGGTGACCGAATGGTTTAGTGTTGGAATTCGATTATCGTAGGCGTGAGATGGAAACTAGGCGTTCTATATTAGAATTTTCATTTTAATTTTCATTTGAGAAAAAAATATCGGGTTCTGAATTAAGCGAACGCATCAGGACAGGAAAGTCAGGAAAACAAGTGGTTAATCTAGTAATCATGATACACACACACACACACACACACACACACACATATATATATATATATATATATATATATATATATATATATATGTGTATATGTGTGTGTGTGTGTGTGTGTAACAAGAATACAGTATGAATATCTCTTCCTGAGTAACGTGTATTACACCGGTGTGCGTTCGTATCTTTCTTTCCGATTTGTAAAATATCCCTTTTTGATAGATATCACCCTAAACAATAATGCACGCACCAGCAAGTTTTTCGAAAAACGCAGAAATGACTTTTATATGTATATGGGAGTCCCCATGAGATGGGCTTCCCGACCGCCCTCCCCTCCCTCCACCCTCCACGTCAATAGAATGGGACGTCAATATAGATACATGACAATTTTGGTCGAAAATATGAACAGTAACTTTACTGGAACGGCAAAACGAAACTTAATATATAACCTTTAAAAATGCATTTTTGTTGCTTTTTTTTAAAGCCATGATATGAAAAATTGGCAGGAGATCAGTCATTAACTTTTATTCATTAACCGCCATGAGGGATATGAGGGGGATGGGGGGAATGGGGAAGGGTGTTGTATGGTTATTTTCCCCCCGCTCATCCCCTCGCCCGCCCCTTCTCCCTTCCCTCATCTCTCCCCACTCCACTCCTCTTGGGGAAATGGTGTATCGGAGTGTTGGGGGAGAATGTTGTTGAATGGTTATTTGCCCTCTACTGTCCCCCTCCCATACTCCCTCCTTCAGTCTACCCCCCAGTCCCCCTGAACTCCCACCCCTTACCTTTTGTTATTGAAGGTACAGCAGGCGCCGACATAATTGCATGTTTTCAGTCTGTTTGTTCTTACGTATACATGTCTGGCTTTGCCACGAAAAATTTCAGAATTTTCATTTGCTGATCGTTGTGCTGCTCTACCTGTAAATGTATTGAAAGACGTGTAAGTATGGTGAACTTCATTATTATTATTATTATTATTATTATTATTATTATTATCATTATTATTATTATTGTTGTTGTTGTTGTTGTGGTTGTTTAATCGACAATATCCATAGATGTAGCAAGCGGTGCTAATTACTGGCTTGGAAAATGTCATTGATCGAATCCATTAATAAACTTTTCCCAACGATAAGAGAGCTCCTAATTATGGATGTTAGATCCCTTAGATGAATAAATGTCTCCTTTAAGGAGCCTTTACATTTGATGCCATTGACATTTTGCTTTTCACTATAAGGTACCGAAAAATTATGCGAGGATTTTTTCTGTCTTTTGTGAGTCACAAAATGACCTTGTGTATTAGTCTGCAGTCCGAGTTCTTTAATGGTGTTATAAACCTAAAGGAAGGTAAGAGAAAGGTGAGTTCCCTATTTATTGAATGAAAATAGAATGAGTTTCAGGAGTCTCCAACAGGGCTCGGTTATGTCTGGCTGTTGAATAGCTGTTTGAAGAATTATGACAGGTATTAGTGGCTGGATTGATGTAACTGGAAATTTTTGTGACTGAAATGAGGGCTGTAAATAGAATGTGGTGTTTCTCTTGTTTTCAGACAATAAAACCATTGGCTGGTAATAACCAACAAAAGTTGCAGAAACTGGCGCGAGAGAGTGAGTGTATTTGCTAAAAGAGAAAATTATACGTGAAGGTTAGAAATTTAGCCGTTTATGTAGAAGCCGATGTTTAGAAAGTGGAAGTGGCTCAAAATAATAATGCGGAGTAAATTATACGGATTAGAGAAAAGGGAAATAATGGGGTAGGTGTGGCACTGTAGATAATGGAAGTCCCCAAAAAGAGATATTAAAAAGAGGAAGCATTTCTTTATCTATAGAGGCTAAAATTTCAATCACGGAGATAATGAACCAACACTTATCTTCTGGAAATGAAGTATAGTTGTTAAATGCAACTGGCGTTAATCACTTATGTTGCTTTGTATATGAGAGAGAGAAAAAGGGAAAAAATGAAGTATGCCGCTCGCTCAATACATGTAAGGAGTATTGAAAGGAGGATCAAAATATATAGAGAAATGAGACCCTTTGACAAAACGTAAACCCTGAGTGAGAAGGTTATCTGTATTTGTTCTCCGAAAAGTTTATTTTTTAAGCAGGGTGAATGGGTGAAAAGAGGGAACGGGAAGAGGTTAGTAGCTGAGAATTACTAGGGAAAAAATGCAGTCGACGTGGTGATGAAAGGTGTTTTATTGTACAGTATTTTTAAGTGACAAATGCTATGCCTTTCTACACCGAGGAATCAATCTTTGTACTGCCACCTGAAGAGGGAACGTAGCAGTGACCAGTGACCGGTCCTTTTTATTTCTTCTCTCTCTCTCTCTCTCTCTCTCTCTCTCTCTCTCTCTCTCTCTCTCTCTCTCTCTCTCTCTCCGCCTCCTTTTAGAGGAATTGATTTACTGGTGAAAAATTATTATTATTATTATTATTATTATTATTATTATTATTATTATTATTATTATTATTATTATAGTAGGAGTGGTTGCTTTTGCAGTAGCGATAGTAGTGGCACAGAAATAAAGAATAATTAACCAGACGATTTGTGTGTAAAATCAAGAGTAACATGGTTCTTCCGAGATCAAGTAGGAAACAATCAAGATTACCAACGCTGTTGGCTCTTGTGAGAGAGAGAGAGAGAGAGAGAGAGAGAGAGAGAGAGAGAGAGAGGAGCTCAATTTTCTCACCAGTGAAGATTGGAATCTTAATGAAAACATGTCTCTTGTACATACCAAAGCCAGGTTTTAAACACTTACACGTTAGGAGCAACGATTAAGCTAAAAGCAGTAGGCGAGGAGAGGGAAATTTGTTTTTAAGTTAGCTAGTTCAGATATTATTGTTCTGGAGACTTGTGGTTAAGTGAAGGGGTTTTACTATAATAGCTCTAGCCGAGGTCAGCGTGGCCAACTCACTCTCAGTCTTTTATCATTTTGTTTTTCTCTTATTTCAGTTATTGGATTATTTCAAATTATGGTATGCAGTTCTTAAATATTTATGAGCATACGTATGCACGTCCTAGACATTTCTTTCACGGCGTATGTGGATTCATATGTATATTTACAAAGATATTTCTGTAATTGTGCTTACGCACATCCTCCGTTGTATAAGCACTGTAATAATCGTATTTGTAATATTTGGCATTTATTAATGGAATTGGTTCATTAATTATTATTTACTGCTTTCATGGGTCTCGAATAAGAAATTTTATTGCCCCAGTAATAAAAGGAATTAAAACTAATATTTACGAAGATATTCTCTCTCTCTCTCTCTCTCTCTCTCTCTCTCTCTCTCTCTCTCTCTCTCTCTCATTTGTTAATCCCATCTCATACCACTCCCGGTCCCTTACTACCATAAGAAGAGATACAATAACACTTCCATTGGCAATCGTCATCATCATCATCATAGTTATCTGGCTGTCGGACTGTCTCTTAGCCAAAGCCATCTCGTTTACCTCCATTTGCATATAGATTGTGATTATTTGCTGGCGAGAAATCCCACCTCCCTCAACCGCCACCCACACCCCCCCACCTCCGCGGCCCAACCCTCCTCTCCATTCGACTTCGGATGACCAGACAGACAGACAGACAGACAGACACACGCACACCCATAAGTACACACGCAGCAGCCTTTCTCATTTAGCCAAAGTGCTGGCTGGCGGTCTGGCCCAGGCAATTACAAGCATAATAGCCCTCCTCATCCCGCGCTGTAACTACAGCTACAAGTTTCTTTAATGACCTGCAAAACGAATGCTCCGGAATTTTCTCACTCAGCGTCCCTTCGTGGTGTTACACAAGACGCCATAAATCACATATTCTTTAAGCACGCCACCACGTGAGGTATTAGCCGCCCTTCCCCCTATGGAACCATTCCAGGCCCCTTCCAGACCCCCTCCAGACCCACTTATTCCTCTCCCATCGTGTCCCTTTCGCGTGTCTGCTAGCTTTTATTTCCTTTTTCTTCCAAATTATCTGAAGCCTCCTTTTATTTTAGGGTAGATATCCGAGTAACAGATCTCTCGTTTCCTTCACTGTGATAATTTGGATTCCGCTTCCGGTCAGTATTAGGAATAACGATGCATCCATGTCTAAGAGGTTGCAGTGCTGCCTTGGAGTGTCTTACTCATTATTTAACAATTTATTTGGAATGCTTTGCATGCCATGAAATAATTTTTATCTTTTCATAATTATTTTTTACTTTGCATGTGGTTCTATTGTTTTCCATTTCCTCTGCTTTTCTTCCTCGCATAATGGTCACAGTACTCTACTTGAGCTTGGCAGTAAAGTCAATAGCCTTTAAAATAATAACAATAATAATGATAATAGAATGAGCTTCAGGAGTCTCCAACAGGGCTCGGTTATGTCTGGCTGTTGAATAGCTGTTTGAAGAAATGTGAGATTGAAAAGGGAAACCGAACAAGTTCCCGAAAGCTATCTATATTGATTTATCTTTAAATATATGCACATATACATAACTGTGGATTTGCTTCTCCAATAATAATAATAATAATAATAATAATAATAATAATAATAATAATAATCAGATTTGGGTTGAGGATAAAAGAGTGTTCTTTGATATTAACGAAGCCACTCGTTCTCGTTTTTTACGCGTTTTTTGTAAAAGTAATTATATTATCTGATAATCGTTTTTGTGGGGTAAGGTCTTCTGCGAGTTTGGTTTTCTCTAGATGATAATGGCAACAAGAAGAGTTGTTTAATGCTTATTTTTCTTTTCCATTTTACCCAAGAACTCGCGTATAATGTATAAGAGGTTTCCATTTTCTTGAATTACCCTTCAAGCGAATGATAGCCTTATGTTAAATGACGAAAACGTAATAAAATGCACATCTTTCTCTTTTCTCTGAATCGTGGTTTGCTATATATTGTCTTGTATCCCTTCAGTGCCTGCTTATGTTTAGAACCATCTGATTTGATTATGTATTTTCATAGTAGAAACTTAGTAATATTCTGAGTTACAGTTTCCATAATGGTACAATTTAAATGGGAAGTATAAAAGAAGTTTAAAGACTGGTAAGGAGACAGGTTCTTTTAGTTTCGACAGGTGATGTATACGTCCCTTTGAATTTTGGTAGGAAGTTCTCTTTTCGAGATTGGCGAAAGGCCCCTTTTACCTTCCAGGTAAGACTAGACTTAAGGGCGTCATTTCAAGAGTGGCTTGGGACCTTGATTTCTCATAGAATTTCTTTTAGGATTTTATTCTTAGATTGACTTGAGGTTGTTATTATAAAACCAGTGGAAGACTCTTATTCACATTTTGGAGAGATTTCAGTTCAAGAGTTGTGATCATCTAAAGTGAATTATATATTAAATGTTGAAATACTGGAAAACCTATCGATATGTGGATATTGAGATAATGGACATGATATTCTTGAATCTCTCTCTCATATATAATATATATATATATGTATAATATATATATATATATATATATATATATTGATATATATATATATCATATATATATATATATATATATATATATATATATATATATATTTATATATATATATATATATATATATATATATATATATATATATATAGATATATATATATATATATATATATATATATATATATACATAATATATACATATATATATATACACATATATATATGTTTATATATATCTTTATATATAGAAATGGATGTATATATGTGTGTGTGGATGTTCCAGCATAACTGTGAAACGCACTGAGCAATTTCAACCAAACTTGGTATACATATGACTTACCATCTGGAAAAGAATAGTGTAGGGGTAAGACGTCACCTGTGCCAAAGGCACCAAAGATGGTGGGGTTAGAGGCCTTCCCTGAAACTGGGCTGGTTCTGCCCGTAGACTTCGTAGCTAAATAAATTTTACGGGTTTATCATACCTCATTTCAGTATAGTGTACTTATGACCTACTGTCTGAAAAGAATAATGTGGTGTGGGTGAAAAGAATAATGTGGTGGTGGGCGGGTAAGACATCACTGGCACCAAAGGAGGTGGGGGATGGGAAGGGGGTGACAGAGGGAGAGGAAATGTCAGAGAGAGTAGAGGGAGTGTTAAGGAGAAGAAAGAGGGAAAGAGTGAGGGAGGGTTCGAGAGAGAGAGAGGGGGGTGGGGAGGGACTGAGAGAGAGTGAGAGGGAGAGGAAGTGAGAGAGAGTAGAGGGTGTGTTAGGGGCGAGAAGGAGGGAAAGAATAAGGGAGAGGTATGTAGGGAGAGAGAGTATATCGGTTGTCATTAGAGTTTCCCCGGGCACCGCTGGGTTGGTCAGCTAGTAATCTATATATATAGAAATGAATGTATGTATGTATGTTTGTGTGTGTGTGTGCTTGTGTATGTTCCAGCATAACTCTGAAACACATTGAGGAATTTCAACTAATTCGTAAGACATCACTAGCACCAAAGGGCACCAAAGGGGGTGGGGTAGGGAAGGCCTTCCCTTAAACAAGGCTGGTTCTGTCCATAAACTTAGTAACCAAATAAACTCTACAGGTTTATCATACCTCATTTCAGTATACATATGACTTACTATCTGGAAAGAATACTGTGGGGGGCAAGACACCACTGGCGTCAAAG
>NC_089793.1:42446951-42469451 GCF_040412425.1 Macrobrachium rosenbergii | reverse complement strand
TCAGTCTTACTGTAACCTATATATATACACGTGTGTGTGTGTCAATGTATGTGCACATATGTTTGTGTATATTTTATATATATATATATATGTATGTATATATATGTATATATATTACATTTATATATATAAATGTATATATTTGTATATTCATGTATACATATATACATGTACATATATATACAGTATGCATATATGTATATATACGAGTATATATATATATATATATGTATATATATATATATATATATATATATATAGAAATCATCAACACACAATCACGTGTGGAACAGGAAATAAATTTCTGACTCACGTCAAGGATCAGACCCAGATCTACTCTCGTGGAAAGCAGTGGATAACGCCCTTGCTTTCCACCTGAGGGATTCGATTCCATTAAATCAAAGAATCCAGAAAATATAACATATATATATATATAATATATATATATATATATATATATATATATATATATATATATATATATATATATCAAACCCTTTTTGTTAGAAAGTAGTTTTGTTTTTGGGCTTTTTCCAATAATAAGTATAAAGTATTGAACCTTGTTTGAATATTTGTGCCTGAGAACAAGTCCTCAATGTTATAGCTGTGTACTAAATCCTCATTTAATCTGAGATAAACCTGTATTTATCAGCCGTAAGTGTGGATGATTAAAATCACATTTCCGGACTTTATTGTCAAGCATTAACAGGAATTCTCTCTCTCTCTCTCTCTCTCTCTCTCTCTCTCTCTCTCTCTCTCTCTCTCTCTCTCTCTCATTTCTCGATTAAATTATTAAATTGGAATTTTTATCTCCTTCTGTTGTATGTCTGTCTGCGAGTGCCCTAAGCCCCGTTGTATCAGATAAGGCCAAACTGCCTCTTCCTCCCCCATATAAAACATAGTTCTTGACACACCGACCGCAGACAGGACTGGAGGGACGGGCGTCCACCCAGCTGTCTCCTCAAGACCAGGGTCCTGTTTTTATTACTGTATCACTTCCGGCTAAGATGATAAAACTCCTTTTTGTTGAAATGATTCCAGAACGAAACTTATCGGGAAATTAGACGTCCGTGCAAGTAATTTCGGTTATATATTTTCGGTCGGGCTACTTCATCTGCCCATTTCTCTTTTTGTTAGTAAGGTTGCCTGAAAATTAGTGAATGGGTTTTGAGAGGAAACTTAGTGAAAATGTCCATTGAATTATTCCTCCAGATTATTAAACTTTGGTGGGTAAAGAGAAAAATTTAAAGATTTTTTGACCATCGATATCAGCACATTTTCTTCCATGTGGAGGGATTCACCCAAAGAAAGTTTCCAACTAATTTCATTAGGTTTCGTTCATCAGTTCTCGAGATATTTTCTTGAACTTTATACACATAGAGACAGGCGCGGATAAAAGCGAGTTATTATTATTATTACGACCGCAGGCGTTACTACCGCATGTAATTGTATCGGAACCATAAATTTCACTTAAATATGTGCGCGATGGCTGTGTTGCGTGCCCTTTCTACACTGTGTAGTTTTTTTGTATCTATTCTTGAGTTCAGGTCAGTTTTAAGCAAAACTTTTCGTATGTTTCCCCTTTTTAAGCTTGTTTATCTAATTCATATATAATTGTTTATCATTTACTGTATTTTTCATTTATTGAGATTATTTTGGCATTTAAACTTTTTGAGAGATTTGCAATTCATTCCTGGCGTATGTTTATTAATGTTGCGCATTTTTTCAGTATTAATTTTCATATTCATCTTTGCTTGTTTTGTGCTGTTACTTTCTTCCTTTCTTCCATCTGTTCCACAAATGAAGTCGTGGCTGATGTTTTGTCGTCCTCTTCAACACCACATTTAAAGGAAATCCTGTTTCCCAGGAAATAATTCCAGTGAAAAATCATTATAATGATGAAAACTAAAGTAATGTCGATAATAGACTTGCACTTTGTATATCGTTTGAAGTATATCCGAGCTACAAATGTTAAGCTGACTTCCTTCGTCTTTGTCATTCCCTTTCCTGTATTCTTAATCTGATAAATGTATATTTATGTTTGTGTAGCTGGAGGTAGTTGCAGTTCTCAGACACAACACACACACACACACACACATATATATATATATGTGTATGCATATATAGTGTATGTGTATCATATATACATACACTATATTAGTATTTTAATTCGAAAACATTTGTAAAATATTGTGATATGGAGCCACCCAGTGTGTGTATGTGAGTGCACGCTTGTTTGTTCATATACGCGCCTTTGTGTTTTTTGTGCATGCATTTATCCTTGCAAGCTAACGCCTTTCCGTCTACTTTGCGCGGCTTATCATTATGTACTAAAACGCATTTGTCATAATGTATATTTAAATGTATGTTTATGTATAATAGAATTATTTAAGAGTGTCGCCTCTCTCGCACAGGTACTTGTATAGCCTACTCATTCTGACCTAAGAGTGTTGATTTCAGATGAAGATCGTAACAGGATGTCCCAAGAAAGAACCCCTATATAAACAGGTGTGTGCAAACAGTTCCTGACCCTCCTCCGCGCGCTCAGGCAAACCAGCTTCTTGTCAGACTGTCTTCCAGACGCATAAAATTAAAAATACTAATGAAGGAAATAAAAACAGCTTGCCGATTTGCTGTGGCACATAAAAACATGCAGACAAGACACGTAAATACATTTATTTTACAAAGAAAGAATCTTCAGCAAGGTGGTCTCTAGTTTACATAAAGTTGCAATGGCTGCATCATATATCTCTCGGAAGGAGAGAGAGAGAGAGAGAGAGAGAGAGAGAGAGAGAGAGAGAGAGAGTCCACAAGTGTTCATCTCGTGTCTACCAAATCACTTGGTACTATAAGGCAGTCGACCACAGCCATTATCTCACAACTTGACGTTTTACTACTCATCTTATATAAACACATCATGCCTTAACACACGGCTTCCAAGAGCTGAGGACCTGTTTGGTCGGAAATCCTACACGTTTTATTGCGGTCAGCAGACCTAATAAGAGGGTCGGCCAATGGTACCGGCAGCAAGACAAGGCCTCCGAGAGGAGCCGGGCTATCGCGCCAAAGCGAACTTCATAAAAACATAGTGGTGGGGGTGGGGAGGGGCCGTGCCTTGGGAGGGATATTTTCAGCCTCTCTCTGATCTTTTTTTCGATCTCGAATTAAGAAAAGGGGAAGAAAAACCGATCGTTTAAAGGAAAAGGGGAAAAGAAAAAAAATTTCCTCTGGCTCCTGCTATTACCTTTCTGGGTGCATTTTATCGGCAGGTTTTACGAAGTAAAAGTTTTTAACTGCCAGAGGCTTCTGGTGAATGACGATAATGGTTTTAGGAGTCAAGTACGAGATAATACCTTGTGCTTCTTTTTCTTATATTTTTTTCTTTTGTCCTTGTTATTGATGGGATGTCTCTTGCTTCATATATATATATATATATATATATATATATATATATATATATATATATATATATATATATATATATATATATATATATATATATATAATGTGTGTGTGTGTGTGTGTGTGTGTGTGTATTATGTTCGCCATACACATCCTTCACCATGAAGGGGTTAGCTCTTAAAATGCTTACCTTCCAGTACTTGGCAAGTCTTTTAGAAGAGCTTGCATACCCCATGAATCTCTCCACCATGGCTGAGACTTATCATAGTTAACCAGCTAACAGCTATTTAATTAGCTGCTTAGGTCAACAAATGAACAAAGAATTAATGGAACGAGACTGAAGCCTTCAAAGTCATTCGGAAATCAAACCTAGGGCCTCTTGTTATGTCCTAGCCATTCTTTCTTCGTCTCAGTAATCCTATGATGAAGAGAAATCGTTTGAGAATATAAAGCATCATCCGGTTACCCGAAATTTCGATAAACAAGATGTTTGTTGGGACTTCGAAATTTCCTTCCTTCCCAATTTTACGATCGTTACTAGTTTCTGCTAGACGACACCTGTAGGTGAAGTGTCAAACCTCATTCAAACATAACTCCTTATCCTCCCTATAAATATTAGAGATTATTATCGTCGCGTATCCTTTTTTAATTCCTCTTTACTTCTCAGTTTATTCGCCTTACTTTCATTTAATTATTCGCCTTACTTTCATTTAATATAGCATTTTCCAGTAGGATATTTACTTCAGGCATACTAAATTTGGAACAGTACATTGGTAAAATGTCAGATTTCATTCTGGTTTATTGTAACTGTAGCAGAATCAGTTACCACTTTTTTCAACGTATTTTCATGCAAAATATTTCTCATACGAATCCTGGCATAATTATAAGGATGTTTCCAAATACACATATGTACCAGTTTGCCCAGGAAAAGCATTTGTTTTTTCTTCGGTTTGTGACTGGATACCAATACATTTTAACGATACTGCGAACGTATAGAGAATTGTGATTTGTAGTTTTTCTTGATACACTTTCGTCCTGGTTAGGTAAGTTTTGCTATAGCTATTTTCTCTAAAGGAATTTGCTCTAAAAACGTTCCGATCTAATGATGGGTCTGATCTCCTGAACAGTCTAACATTTATTTCTGGTTTGCTTTATCGTGTCAAGTATTATGACATTCATACTTTTGGTACATTATGCTTCAATGTTTGATCAGCGTATTTTCAACAGGGTTCTTAAGAAAAATTGACAAATATTTGTAAAATTTTTGTGAAAAAATGGCCAGAAAATAGCCATCGATTGATTTTAATTTTAAAAACTTCTCACTTTACAGTTTTAAGTTATGGCCACTTATATAAGCAAAAAGTGTAGATTCAACACTTTTTTGCTTTATGTAAGTGCTCTTAACTTAAAACCGTAAAGTGAGAAGTTGCGGAGAAGACAGATAATGTAGGTGCAAATTTGTGGGTTAAGAAACTCAATCATGAATATTGTGAGGGTTGATATTCGCAGATGTTACAACGGTGGTGGTAGAGAAAAGCTACAAAGAACGGTGAAAAAAAATTTTTTTCAAGTCTTTTTGAGCAAATAAGGTTTCATGTAAGTTTAAGGGTAAATGATACCCAAGGTGATGAAGCAATTATATTACTTTGGGTGGTAGAAGAATCAGATGGTAGGCTCATATGTGTATTCTGGGGGTAATGTTATGTGTGATGATAGCGTGAGAGAAGAGATGAATCACAGATTAGGTGAAGCTGAAAGATAACAAGATCTCTGCAAAAAGCTTGGAGCGTCTGTGGAAGCAAAAGTTTTTGAGTGACTACTGTGGGTAATTGAAGGTTGTATAATACTAAGTGTAAATAGAAGGATAAAGTGGACTCCGTTGAGATAACTTATCACTGCTTCTGCTCTATCTGTTTTAGGCTGTGGAGGACAATTTTATAGTTCAGTATTAAAACGATTAGATCCAGTTCTCAAATAAAGACTCAGAATCTGCATTGGAGTGTTCAAGTCCTCTCCAAAGAAATTCGTACAAGTTGAAAGTAGAAAACTTCCTTTCTGTCTTCACCGCGACCTAGTGACCAAAAGAAGCGATATGATCATTCAAGCAAGTAACTCGCCAGCTACAGAACTTTACAGTCAAAGATACATTTTCATAAATAATCATCCTCGAACATTCCCAGTCAAAGCTGACGAATTTTTTATTCAATAGATTTGAACATAACCTGTCCTCCACTGGATCCCCTCCTTCCCTAGATAAAATGTACACTACGTGCCTTCAAACTCGTGTGCTGTCTGTCCAAAAACTATGCACATACGCCTGAACATCATAAGCAGCATACAACAGAACACATAAGATATAAATGTCCTCATTACGCAAACGATAAGGAAGGATACCGATCTTCCTCTGGTGTAGGATTTGCTGCAGGATCTCCAAATGAAAGAAGACAGTTAAGATTATGAAAGATATTCCACCACCGAAATTTGTAGCTGTCAGTTACTCTAGAAGTGCTTTAGAAGCTCAACAAAATTATTGTCCGTAAATTCCTTTTGTTCAACCAGATAAGCTTACATTCTACAAACTGTATGAAACCTGTATAAATGCAGAAATGTGATGGGTCCCTACACATGCTGGAATAGCAGGAAATGAAGATGCTGATAAAGCATTCGAAGCCTCTGTTACTATGACTAGATCATATAGCTCCTGTTAATGATTGGTTAATATTCCTGACACCTATCGTCTTCAGTTAATAGCAGGCATTGTGGAATAATGAATCTGAAAATAGCAAACTAAAACAGAGTATACCAAAATGAACGCCATAATGAAGAAATATTATCCTTTCCTCGAATTGTAACATTCATTTGAATCATGGTTTTTTATGTATAACACACACAAAACAATCCCTGAATGCCGAGAACGCAGAAAAACGCATAGAACCAAACAAACATATCTTTAGTGATTGTCCAACTCCCAGCCAACAATAAATATCAAGTGTAGAAACAAATTTTTGAAAGAATTTTTCCCAGAATCCTCATCATTTTGAGTTCACACAGTTATGGAATGTTTAAGAAGTTACGATATATTATATAAGTTCTAATGTAATCATTTAGAACATACCATTTGGGCCAGTCCTTTGTGAGTTAAAGACATCATTCAGTCGTTGAGTTATACTATTAATTAATGATAATAATAATTAAGGTAAGAAGTGCTGAAAGGGCGAGAATGCAGATATGACAGCGATGGAGTGAAGGGGTTAATGGAACTGGAAAAGATGAACCAGTGTTTTGAGGTGGCCTGGCCATATAGGGAGAATGGAGGACAATAGGCTGTTGGAAGCACGAATAATGAGGAATTTTTTGGAAGAAAGACGAGAAATAGGCCGAGAAATGGCTGGGTAAATTGTGTGAAGAAGTATTATCTAGGAAGCAGAGATTACCTACGAGGTAAAGGGGAGTGATGTAGCGTGCGTAAGTTAAAGGACAGCTCACTGCTGATGAGCTGCTGTGTACGAGGTGTGACAATGAAGAAACGAGACTTATCTTAAAATAGTTTTATTACAAAATCTACAGAGAAATTATGCACTTACCCTTCAGAGTAACCCCCCCCCAGAGTTAATGCACTTCTGCATTTGCGTCTGCCACCCATGGAAGCACTTGGCAAAGTCCTCTTCCTTGAGGCCCCTTAGCTCCCTCGTCACAGTGGCCCTGGTCTCTTCTACACAGGCGAAATGGTTCCTTCTTGGCTTCAGCTGGGGGAGGCTAGAAGTCTCATGGTGTCTGGGGAATAAGGAGGCATGTTTGTTGGCAAGAACTCACACTAAGCATGGTGTGTGAGGGCATGTTGTCATGGTGGAGTAGCCACGAATTGTCTCTCCACAGAGCCGCCTGCTGCACTGCACCTGTTCATGGAGGCGATTGAAGGCCTGCTGGTTGAAGTGCTGGTGGACTGTCGGACCCTGAGATACAAACTCATGATGGACCACTCCCTTCTGGTCGAAGAATGTTATCAGCATGACCTTGACCTTTGATTTGGACATGTGAGCCTTCTTGAGTGTGGGTGAAGTTGTGGTGTTCCACTGCAGGCTCTGTCTCTTGGTTTCTGGGTCGTACTGGAAGACCAAGGTCTCATTTCCTGTGATGACCCAGCCAAGGAACTCAGATCATCCCCAGTCGACTCCAGCAAGTCTCGACAAACATAGATCTGGTGCTCCTTCTGGTCGTCTGACAAAATCTTGGGCACCATCTTGGTGCACACCTTCCACATTCGCAGCTCCCGCACCAAGATGGTCCTCACTGACTCCCTGTCTAGGCTGAGCTCCTCTGCTACCATCCATGCTGTCAATCTGCAATCACTCTGCACCAGCTATTCCACTTTGTCAATGTTCTTAGCTGTCTTCGTTGAGAAAGGCCGTCTTGACCTGGGGTCATCCTCCACCTCCACACAGCCACTATTAAAGTGTTTGTGCCACTCGAAGACTTGCGGCCAGGACATCGCATCTTCTCCATAAGGCTCTTGGAGAAGTTTGAGACACTTGGCTTGGCCCTTTCCCAACTTAACCAGGAATTTAAAATTGATTCTCTGCTCTATGTTTGCACCACATCCAGTTGTGATACAAGGTGTAACAGCAGTGTGACACACAACAGCCTGAAACAGAAGCACAAAGTGAGCGAGGTGAACAATATTATAGCAGAATAGAGGTGAGATGTTGCGCAACACAGTTACATAAGCAGTAAGCCAATTGGCACTAAGGCATAAGTGTGACTTCCACAGTCTCATTTCTTTATTGTCACACCTCAGGCACATGAGGCTACTAATGTTGTGGAACCTTTCTGCTTGGAGAGTTTCAAGAAAAGAATCGTAGTTATTGTCAACTTTGTTTTTCTTGAACCCCCTCCTATTAGGGGCAGCAGTTTATATATATATATATATATATATATATATATATATATATATATATATATATATATATATATATATATATATATATATATATATATATATATATATATATATATATATATATATATATATGTAATATATATATATATATATATATATATATATATATATATATATATATATATATATATATATATATATATATATATGAAGCTACAAATGTCGCAATATCAAATTCACGCTACCTGGGTTACCTCCAATGGAGAATTATCACCGAAGGGGAATTTATAAGTGATAAATGGCTAATGTCGGGTCTGTGTTGTGGGATCGTGACCCGACAGTACCAATCCATTTATCACTTATAAATTCCCCTTCGTGATAATTCTCCATTAGATATTCCCAGGTAGCGTGAATTTGATATTAAGCGACATTTGTAGCTTCATGATTGTATATAAATCACTGTGTGATAAAAATTCATATATATATATATACATATATATATATATATATATATATATATATATATATATATATATATATATATATAAATATATGTGTATATATGTGTGTTTGTATGTATGTACAGTATATATATTTATTTATTTACAATATATAGAATTATATATTTATAAATTATATATATATATATATGTATATATATACATATATATATATATATATATATATATATATATATATATATATATATATATATATATATATATATCCTGCATGTCAGCGCGTTCTTGCTGGAACCCCCGCGTTGGTTCACATCCTGCTACTGAGGGTGAAAGCTTTACTTATTCCCGTTCTGGTATAGTCTGGTAATAACCTTATCAAAAAAACTTGTAAGAAATGCTAGAAGTTATTAGATCCCCATGGCTTTAGAAACACAAACATATGCTTGAAAATTCCAGAACGCGCGGGGTACATCAGTGCTAACACGCACAAACGCGTGCGCGGGCGCACACACACGCACACACACACACACACACACACACATATATATATATATATATATATATATATATATATATATATATATATATATATATATATATATATATATATATATATATATACATATATATATACATATATATATATATATATATATATATATATATATATATATATATATATATATATATACAGACTGACAGACGCTACATACATTGCAAGCATACATTTGCATGTAAGTGATGTGCGCATGGCTTAGACATCGTAAACACCTTGTTAAAATTTGCACCGTTTTCCACGAAGAGCCATAACTCCTCTCTCATTAATCAAGCAGAAAATGAAAGAGAGACAACAAAGGCAAGGATCTTGTCAAGAAAATGCTTTCAAAGATTTGTCTCGGTCAACCGAGAGCGATGTTTTCCCTCGTCAATAATTCTTATTCAAGAGAAACGTAACCGGAGCGCATGTTGTGATGTGTCTGCGCCCAACACTTAAAGGCCATAACCGGATCCATGAAGCGAGTTTTAGTACCTCAGGTAATCTTGCCGCGACGACCCGAGCTGGCGATTTCGTTGCCATAAACTCGGCCGCAATTGAGCACTAACAGTTGGGAGTGAGCTGTTGCTGCATGATGTATTAATAAAGGGGATTCAGGAGGCCAACAAAAGAAACCACACTCTCGTTACTTAAGACTCCCTTGAAATTGACTCCCTCTGGAGAACCTCGGGAGGCGTTACCAGAGCTTGATATATATATATATATATATATATATATATATATATATATATATATATATATATATATATATATATATTTATATTTATATTAAATAAAACCACAGTGATCACTGAACATTTCGATTTCGACCAAGCTTTGCGTAGTCTTGTCACTGAAAGTCTTAGGTGCAGATGTTCCCTTTTTAAATCTAAGGTTTGTCATGGTAAACCTGTATAGAAATCTAGAAATTAATGGGCTTTATATATCTGATACAGATAGACCAGTATGTAAACTTGATAACTACTTACTAGTCAGCTGTGGTGGGTCAGAGGTAAGGTGGTAAGTGGTATAGGCGTAAGAACCTTAGCTTGAAACCGGAGGGGTTGTACCTTCTAGAGCCACCTGCTGTATGAGAAGCACCCTTTTATGTATACGTGTAAATAACGGTCTTTTGATCTTCTTTACACACACACATATATATACAATATATTTTTGTCGATTTTGCAACGTAGCGTAAATAATCCCATTCACATACAACAGATTATTAACTGATAAAAAGAAAATTAAGCATGAAAACTAATCGTCGAAAATAAACGGATTTATTCTAATTGATCTCGTAGCATCCTTAGAATACTAAACTCTTATTATTAATCGACATCTCATACTCCTTCAAATCAGGTCTCAGAATTCAAATGAAAAGCCAACACACTAAAATGGACAGAAAAAGCTGATTGTCGTAACTAAAGTCTCGGGACAGTGAAAACAAATACCGAGAGAGAGAAAAAGAGAGGGAGAGAGAGAGAAAGAGCAGAATTTCGATTCCAGAATTCCTTACAGTTAACCGCTTCAGAGAGAGAGAGAGAGAGAGAGAGAGAGAGAGAGAGAGAGAAGAGAAATAAAACGAAACCTCAAATAGAAAACATGGGATGTATGACAGGTGCCCTGGGGTTTCCTCCAATGACTTTAATGTGATGCAAAAACGACTTAACGACACCATTGCAAACACCAGAAGGTCTCCCGAGGTAATATTCACCGCAACTTCATCTCGCAAATTCAACAAAGGTTGCAGGAAGAAGTGTGCGGTGGGGGCGGGGGGCGGCCGGGGAAGTGCATGCCCTTAAGAATAAGTTCGAAATTTAACCGGTCTTTTTGTGCTAGATTTCCATTCCTTATATGCTTGCAAACCCATACTTTCTTCTTTTCATAACACAAACATACTCACACACACACACACTCGTACTTAAGCGAAAGCTTATAATGGCTAATAAGGAATAACTTCAAAACTTATTAATACACACACGCATATATATATACATATATATATTATCAGACATTATTAACATTTATATAAATATATGTATATATAATATATATATATATATATATATATATATATATATATATATATATATATATATATATATATATATATATATATATATATATATGTTAACATCTGATCTGTTTTGTGTATGTACAAAGAGGAATAGAAAGTTATCAGTTATTTTATTTGCCTTACTTTTATTGGACTGTGTTCACTGTTTTTAAAAATAGCAAAAAATCACTGTCGTGTGAGACATTTGTTTTCTGCCTTGAATATTTACAGTTGCGTTCGTATCATTGGCTTTAACTGATAATCATACAAATTCAAAATAAAGACTAAGAGAGAAGGAAATGGAGAGAATGTAGAAGATTATATTATCTTCTGATTTGGGACTATAATACAAGAGAAGTTAAGGTACTCCTGTAAACGTGAATAAAACAAAAACAAGAAAGGTCAGGTAATGAGCTACTTCTAGAGCATCCTTCAGAGTACTGTTAAGGCAATAACTGCTTACTGTTTAAGTCTACAGTACTGCAATTGAAACAATCATTAACTCATCACCCTGCTGCCCAGCTGAGTTTATGAGAGCTACACACAGTCCACCCCCCTCCCCCCACCTTCTCCCCTGTTCTGCGTCACCTTCTCAGCGAGGTTTAAACCGTGAAAGCCCTCCAAAGCTCGTTACTTGAGGTCTTGGTGATGACTCTTTGATGGACTCCGACACAACTGGATGACATTCCCGGAAGTGGAAATGGATTTAAGATCCCTCCGGCGGGTTCGAGATTTCGACTGGATGATCGCTTTGGGGCGTTGCAGAAGATGGGAGGGAGGTTCTCCTTCAGGGTAAGGGAAGTTACAGGAGGGGTGGCGTTTCTCCCTGATTGATATGGAAAGTCACTATAAGATGCAGTGATAGATTTTGTATCATAAAAATGGTGATCCAGCACCAGTGATCATGGGTACCGAAAAGACATAACCCGCTAAACTTTAATGCATTCGTAAAGAAAACATTTTACAAATTTCTTGACAAAGCTGTGTTGTACAATCCACAGACACACACATATCTTTTTTTTTTCTTTAAGTTTTTATTCAATAAATTATTTACAAAAGATTACAACCAATCTCGAACTACATACATCGCTTTCAATATTACAAAAATTCTTTGTGAAAAGCTTAAACATTTTATCTTTTAAAATGGTTTTGACATCTCTTTCGGTGCGTACAATGGAAGCTTTTATTTTATTCATAATCAAACGTTCAAGCACGTTCTTTTCTTTAAATAACCAAATATTTACAATATAACTTGACAAGATTAAAGTTGCTGTGTTCCTTTGTTTCTTCATTGCTTCTGAGAAATCAAAATACATAATTCTAATGAAATTAAAATTGAGAAAATTGCAAAAATGCTTCAAAACTCCCTTCAACCAGACTATTATGTTTGCAATTATCTTTTAGAAATTCTACTTAAGTATGAAATAATTGTTGGGAATGTGACTGTTTTTTTTTTTTTATTATTAGCTTACTTCGTCATATGTTATAATTGAGGCTTAGTTGGTTCCTTTTCCTACACTTTTAAGCATTAGGATATCTCAACGTTTGTATTTTTATCCATCATTTGATAACACTCCAATAATTTTAAGGATACGAAACCAGAACATAGTTAATCTACATATTCTCTCTTCTTTGACCTACACAACTATGAGGAACAGGCACTGGACTATAATTAATACTTGCAGGACTAATAAAGTGTCTGCAGTTTGTAAAGGAAAGAACTTTGCGATGCTTGTTATTCTTTGCTTTTGTTATTCTCTGTGTTTCTTGTTAATATCTGTGCGAAAATTAGATAAAATAAATGACTGGAATAAAATGTCCGGGGTTGTGATATCAGTAAAGAGAGGTGGAAGTGTAAGGAAGGAGATCCTAGTAAGAAAACATACCTTGCGCGCACACCATCAGTAGTAATATTCGATGGAGCCATTCATTTCCAGTCGTTAATCATGAAATCACAAAATGATGGAATTACATACGAACAATTTGAACATAATAGGATCAGTCATCCTTTTCGTGCCTTCCTTTTCCTTGGTCATTTCTTGATTGAGGTTTTTATATTTTTATCTGTATTTAATTATTGTGTATATCTGTATGTTATTTATCAATTTCTCTTATGTATGCAAGTGGTCTTTCTTATCTGTGGAAACTTGCTTACTAAGGTGTTCCATTTTTTTCTTGAGGGTGATAATAATAATATAATAATAATAATAATAATATAATAATAATAATAATAATAATAATCACGAGATATCGGCCACAATCCTAAGGAGACCGGAAGAGCAGCGGGAGGCGCCAGTTCTTTTGGAGTCCTTAAAATCTCTTTACTCCTAATCATGGATCCTCAAAATGTCTTTAGCGCCGCGGGCTTAATGAGCGGCTTTGTCAGCTCTCTATTGGAAAAGGGATATTGTAATGGCGCTAATTAGACCTAAGAGGGTTTTATTAATTTTTCCTTCTTTTATCTCCCCTTCTCCTGCCATTGACATTTTGAGCTGACGAGAAGAGAGAGAGGACGTAAGCTTTCGTCTTCTCGAGGAATTACGTGAGACAAGATGGTTGCTATTTCCTCATTGCTATAGCAAAAAAAAAATCGATTGGTCTATAATAAGCTGGCGTCAAAGCAAGATACATACAAAGGCCATTCACTTGCTAAGCAAAACCCCTCATCATAAAATGCCCAAATATGGCGAAAAAAAAGGAAGGTGAGATGGTGAAAAAATAAAGTTAAGTATACCTTAGTTTTACCAGACCACTGAGCTGATTAACAGCTCTCCTAGGGCTGGCCCGAAGGATTAGACTTATTTTACGTGGCTAAGAACCAATTGGTTGGCTTAGCAACGGGACCTACAGCTTATTGTGGAATCGAACCACATTATAGCGAGAAATGAATTTCTATCACCAGAAATAAATTCCTCTAACTCTTCATCAGCCAGCCGCGGGAATTGAACTCCGGCCCATCGAATGACAGTCTGAAGCTCAACCGGTTCGGCCAACAAAGGGCTTCAGGTGAGATGGTGAAAGGAAACAAGCAATTCACTGATTGGTTTACAATAACCTGGTATCACACCAGAATGTATACAAAGACCATCCACTTTCTAAGCAAAATTACACATAATAAAATTTCATACAGTTGGTTGGAATGAGGTCTGAAATTAATTATTGGGTAGTTTGGCAGCGCCACCACCACACACACCAAAAATTTCAACATCACTCAACCACTTCCACCAAACTATCTCTCTCTCTCTCTCTCTCTCTCTCTCTCTCTCTCTCTCTCTCTCTCAAACAATCAAACAATATGGAGCAAAATATATCTATGAGGTTTATAACTATTGCAAGCAATTTCATGCTTACAGTCTCTTTCTCTTTTTCTCTCTTTCTTTGAAGTTTTCGTTTTTATCAATTCCTTCAGGTTTTCCTTCAGGTGTTTTTTGGGTCAATGGTCACTTTTCGCCTGAGCGCTCCAAGTTTTCTTCCAGGCGCTGTCAGACGTATGATTAACCAGCAACAATAAATCCCCTGCAACATCAATTTTTTATCAGAATTTACGTGAATTTTGATCATAATTTATGATAATTAAAAATATGTTTGTTTATTACCTCGAAAAATCAACATTGAAAACCTATATCGACAATTGCTATAACAGACCATTCAGACTTTGGCCTACACTTTCCCTCAGAAACGCCAGAGGAAACTGAACTGCGTTCGTTAACATCTCAGGAAAGCAAAAACAGTTGCAGCTCTCTTTATGGTGTCTAAAATTACCATCGTGATAATAACTTAATATTTATATACAGCCAACGGACACTATATTAATAACTTATGGATATTCTGAAGCTATTTGTCAACCTGACAGCCTACCATCTTGGTGATAATCAGGCGACTGAACGGTCTCTGGTTAACAGAATTGTGCGAATGCCCAAACCACCCTTCATCCCCGTAGACCTACTGACATGCCCTTCATCAGTTGTGGTTGTTTTTTTCGTTATTGCTGTGAAATCATACTGTTAAATTCTGATCTGACGGAAAGGTAGAGAGAGAGGGAGGGGGCAGGAAGGAAGGCTAACGTTAGCACAGGCTTTCGTTGACGGTGAGGCAGTTCCTGTGTGATATTATACTTGATACGATCACTGCCGCTGCACTCTTTTGTTCATGGAGGGTATATATAATTCGACAAAGGGTCCCCCATATAGTCTGTACCACGATTCCTTCGCTATTCATTTCCATGAGTGAATTTCTTCACCTACTAACCTTTCGGTATACGTTAATTTCTGTTCGTTGTGGAAGTCTGTATGACACTGTCACCTTTTCCACGAGCAGTGTCTCTTCTTTAATGAATTCAAGACAGAATTATTAATTACAGGAAAGAAAGGCATTTTCAATGACAGTACACATGCTTTACACGACAAAACAATTCAAAGGAGATGCAGGAAATTTTTTCTGAGAACCTCAAAGTTATCCTGGGCAGTGCTGGGTTGGGCAGCTAGTTTAATAATGTAAATCAGTCTGGCAATCTGACTTTGTTCTTGGGCCTGACTTGGATTGCGGTAAGTTCTTGATACCCTTGAATAATAATAATAATAATAATAATAATAATAATAATAATAATAATAATAATAATAATAATAATAATAATAATAATAAAGTAAGCCCATGGATACATGTACTTGCTGTTTACCGAATATACCTAATTCATAAAGTAGCAGTGTTGAGAATTTGAATAAAGAATGAAATGTCAGAAATATTTCATACGTAGACACAACTTCATTTATGATTAATCCTTTTTGCATACTTGAGTGAGTAAATGCATCCGTAGGTAGCCCTTTTTCTTGTTTATTATTAATATTTTTATTGCTTTTATTATTCTTAAATATGTAACGTTCCTTTCTTTGTTTCTTTCCCTCAGTGGCTTCTTACTACGGAATTCCATAAATGGTCTTAAAATGTACAGTATTTGGAAGAAGAAGAAATCAGTAAATGGAAATATGGCATAGAGCCACCCTAGTAGTGGTGGAAGAAAGAGAGAAAAGTGACTATGATAATAAAGTCCGACAACTATAGAAAATATAGTATGATTAACAGTACATGTTGTGACAGTGGTAAAAGATATTGACTACAATAGTAGATACAGTGTATGACTATGACAGTAGGTAGTATGACTTCAGCAGAGCACAGTGACCATAAAAGTGAATACTGAAACTGTTGTAGTAAATAGTATAATTATTCGAGTCAGTACTGTGACTTGTCATACCTACCATGACTACTGTTATGTAAGTAATATGGCCATGCCAGTAAGTTGTATGACGGCAACATTAAATACTAGGATTGTAATTGCAGTGACCATGACAAATAGTATGACTCTGATGCTAAAAATCATGACTGCTAGGATTATCAAAGCAAAATAAAACATAATATGTTTTAAGTTAGGTAATATTATGACTGGCAGTAATTAAAGTAATTTTACCGTAGGCAGACGCAAGCAGGATGATGTATATAAATAATATTTAACTTTCGATTATCTGTATGTTAGTCAAATTTGTCGAGAAGGGATGAGGTGAATTTATTATGAATTGTAGGGGCTTTTATTTCAAATGCAGCGTTTCATGAAAGATTCCAAATAAACGCTATAATTTGATATGGATCTCACATATTATTAGTATAATAAACACTTGCCTGTCTGATTTTTATTTGGAAAAGTGAATGTTCAAAGTCATAATTAAGGTCTTAATGTTTAGATTATTTTCCTGCGTAGGAGCAAAACTAATAAGAACTGATGGAACAACATTTAGTTACTTCAAGAGTTCACAAGACCGTATTAATAACTTTGATTCTTGAAATACAACATTTCATCTCGGAGTTAACGTCACTGCTATCTCACAAATAGTTTTTACATTGTGTTATCATTCAGTATAGGTGCGGACTGAGGCTTGAGGAAGACCTCGAAGTGAAATGCAAGAGAGCAGAAGAGAACGATTGTTGTATATTAGGCGGACCTGCAAATACTTCAGACAAATTCGACTACTCACCATTCGTGGCCCCCCTTCCCCCCTCCCCCGGTACAAGCTCCAAATTTTCTGATGGTCATGCATTTATAGAACGCAGGTACGATACATACGACAATGACTACTCTGTTAGAGCCGTCTGAGTTTGCAACAGTAATTTGATATTCGCTGTGGTTGTCATTAACATTCGTGATCAAAATGATCGCCAGTCAAGTATTTAACAACCAGACTTTTTTCCCCTGTGAGGGATGTTACGTGGATTGGCAGAGATATCCTGTGAGGGATGTTACGTGGATTGGCAGAGATATCCTGTGAGGGATGTTACGTGGATTGGCAGAGATATCCTGTGAGGGATGTTACGTGGATTGGCAGAGATTATGCTTTCTATTAAAAGGGCTCACTTTGTAATTGTTTATAGACAGAGACTAAAAATACCGTGTTCCTGATTTTTGTTCGTTGTGTATAATCCCTAGATTCTTCTGAAGCATTGATACCCGTCGACATCCCTGAGCTTGCTAGTTATTATTATTATTATTATTATTATTATTATTATTATTATTATTATTATTATTATTATTATTATTATTATTATCCGAGTGAGCAGATGTATCCACAGTAATGTGCAGTTTTACTATTTACTACTATTGTTATTTTAATTTCTCATTGCAGTACTAGCAGTGGAATGAAGCGCGAAATTCTTAATCAATGATGTTAAGCTCTTGTAAGCAAAACAAATTTTAGTGCTGTGTCGTAAACTTAGGCCAAGTGGCGTTAGTACTCTTCATTGTGGACTTGGTACAAGGGACTTTAATGGTTTTCTCTGTGGACTTGGTTCAGGTGAATTCAATGCTCTTTACCACAGACTTGGTTAAAGTGACTTCAGTGGTCTTTTTTGTAGACTTAGCGCCAATAACTTCAATGGTCTTTATTGAAGACTTGGTTCAGGTGACTTCAGTGCTGTTCACTGTAGACGTGGTTCAAATGTTCATTGCTTTTAATCGTGGACTTGGTTCAAGTGACTTAAATGCTCTTAATTGTGGACTTTGTTCAAGTGGATTCAGTGCTCTTTTCATAGGTTTGGTTGAAGTGTCTTCTGTGGCCTTCATTGTAGTCTTGGTTCAAGTGACCTAATTGGTCTTCATTGTACACTTAGTTTAAGTGACTTCAATACCCTTCACTGTAGACTTGGTTCTAGCAGATTCGATGTTTTTCATCGTAGACTTGGTTCACTTTAAATTTAGTTTAAGTAAATTCCATGCTTTTCATTGAAGACTAATTGTCTGGATGGTTAGTCTTTGCCTTTATTGTTCTAGCGATTTTTGAGCTGTTTGCTTGTGTTTGTGCTTTTGTGTTTGTTTGTTTTTTTCATCATGTTTCATTACTTTCTTATATCTCTCTTTGCTACGGTTAATTTTTCGTATACTGGCATCCACTTCCCTGGAAGCTTTAGAAAATTAACTTTCTTTCCAGCCTGTTCCTTGTAAAGACGTACACGTTTTTTTGAGCATTAAATATTCAGTAAAAGTTTTATTTTATACAGTTTGTACACCCTACCTTACCTCCATTCTTCCATACTCCCCCTCTCCTTTCACAGTAAACCCCTCCCCCGATCCTTCCGGGCTCATACCTTTTGGATGCTCTTAAATACCGAAACCTTCCGCTTTCTAATGTATGTTTTGGAAACTTGGTATTTAGATAACATTATGAGTAAGGGCTCATTCAATAGTATCCCTCTCTCTTGAGAGGAAAGCATTTTCTTTTGAGCTATTCGTGAGATTATTGTTATGGTGTTTCACCTTTCGCCGACGTACGTCGTGTTTTGAATACCATGAAGAAATGTTGGTTCATAAAGGTCGCTTCGTAACAATCCTGTTGGATCGGCGATATGTTGGAGTGTTCTTTGGTTAGTTTTTTTTTATGGGAAATTACGAACATTTTAGTTATAATAATGAGGGTATATGGAAAATAATAATAATAATAATAATAATAATAATAATAATAATAATAATAATAATAATAATAATAATAGCATTATACACAAAACATTACACCCAAAAGCAAATACATACAAACTATACTTAGCACGAAATGAAGGAGGGATGGGTCTACTAAGCATAGAGGACTGCGTCAACATCGAGAGCAGAGCACTGGGTCAATATCTGAAAACCAGTGAAGACGGGTGGCTAACGAGTGCATGGGTAGAAAGACTGATAAAAGTAGACGAAGACCCAGAAATATACAAAGACAGGAGAATGAAAAACAGAACAGAGGAATGGCACAGCAAACCAATGCACGGACAGTACATGAGACAGACTAAAGACCTGGCCAGCAATGAAACATGGCAATGGCTACAGAGGAGAGAACTCAAGAAGGAAACAGAAGGAATGCTAACAGCGGCACAAGATCAGGCCCTAAGAACCATATATGTCCAAAGAACAATAGATGCAAATAACATCTCATCTATATGCAGGAAGTGCAATATGAAAGACAAGACCATAAACCACATAGCAAGCAAATGCCCGGTGCTTGCACAGAACAAGTACAAAAAGAGGCATGATTCAGTAGCAAAAGCCCTCCACTGGAGCCTGTGCAAGAAACACCAGCTAGCTTGCAGTAATAAGTGGTACGAACACCAACCTGAGGGAGTGACAGAAAACGACCAGGCAAAGATCCTCTGGGACTATGGTATCATGGTATCAGAACAGATAGGGTGGTACGTGCCAGTACCAGACTTGATGCTGATTGACAAAATCAAGAAGAAAGTATCACTCCTTGATATCGCAATGCCATGGGACACCAGAGTAGATGAGAAAGAAAGAGAAAAAACTGGTAAGTATCAAGACCTGCAAACAGAAATAAGAAGGATATGGGATATGCCAGTGGAAATTGTACCCATAATCATAGGAACACTAGGCACGATCCCAAGATCTCTGAAAAGGAACCTGGAAATACTACAGTAGATGCTCGGCGAAGTAGCTCCAGGACTCATGCAGAAGAGTGTGCTATTAGAAACAGCGCACATAGTGAGAAAAGTGATGGACTCCTAAGAAGGCAGGATGCAACCCGGAACCCCACACAATAAATACCACCCAGTCGAATAGGATGACTGAGGTAAACAAAAAAAATTATAATAATGATAATAAAAATGTGTCTTATGGTTTTTCCAACTATAAAGGGTCGGAATGTATGAATGCTAATCTCCTGCATGGAAGTAAAGTGTGGATGTTGAGTGTGACTGAAAGAAAAAGATTGAAGCAGTTGAGATATATTGTTTGTGTAGTGTATGCAGCATGAGAAGAATAATTGAAGGAATGAGAAATGTGGAAATAGGTAGTAACAGCGCATGTGACGAGATAGATCAAAGTGTTCTGAGATGATTCGGCCATGTGGGGAAGATGAAATGCTAGGAGGAAGGAAGAGAAGAAGATTTAGAAAGTGCTGGACAGATAGAGCGAAAGAGATGCTAGAAATCCACGTTCTCCGCATCCAGGAAGCGAGAGAGTGTGCAAGACACAGGTGACTGGCGCTGTGTTTATGTAGGAGAGTTTAATATGCTGCTGTGTAAGTGTATTTAACAGCTACTGTGGGAGTTTTCTGTGCATGGGTTTTTCAGCGATCAAAGTATAATGTCAGCAGTTCTTATCTTGTCTTTTTTTCAGGAGAAAGTTTATTGTTACAAATAATAACAACATCTGTACCTCTGAAATGAATAATATAATCTGCTTTCATTTCCTGTCTGAGTTATACTAAAATCTATACAGAGAAATCTATATTCATTTCCTGTCTGGATTATATTAAAATCTAGACAGAGAGCTCTTGTGAGCATGCTGAACTGTCATTATCTAAATACTAATGATGATTATTAGATTTCCAATGGAATTTCTGAAGTGATAAAAAGTAATCGTGAAAAGAAAAAACATAGTACTAAATTTTTCATTAAATGAGAAAGGCGACAAAAAGTCAATCCTATATTCTGCATAAGAAAAACCGGTTGATGCAGTGCTTAACCTTCATTCGACTGTCAGTCATTGTATTCATTCCTTTTGAGAAGGCCTGATTAAATATTTCCTACTTCCTCCCCGTTATTAACCATCTGCTCAGTTCCATCTGCTTCCCGTTTCTTTTCACCCCCTTGTTTTTTTTTTTTTTTTTTTTTTTTTTTTTTTTTTTTGGTCCTCATGGCATATGTGCATGACAAAAAATCACAAAAGAGTAGCGAACGAAGGAACGAATGTCCAAGAATAGTAAGGTTTTATAGATAGATGTCCAGTACCATCGGCATCTCTGCTATCATTATTATTATCATATCAGTGAATAATGATAAAAATGCCATTTTTATCTTTAATAATGTTAAATATGACTGTTTATTTTCATTTGTCAAGTTGAAAGATTTTTCTCTCATTTTCCTTGCTTAATTTGGATTTTATTGGTGCGGTTATCTGGTTATTCATTTTAAATTTTAAGAACGTATTGATTGTTATTTATTATTAATGATTTTCATTTAGTTTGACACCACTTCCTTTTACATTAATTTTTGATACATGTACTTTACATTTTGTGGAAGGAAAGTAGGCTTTACAAGTTCACGGTCTCATCGCTTGTTTCATAGAGATGCACGCTCGCTGTAATCAGTCTATGAACCCGTGTCATTCAATAAATCATTATAGGCATTACAACGTGCCGTAGCACAGAGGTCACTCGAACTTTTGAAACAGGTTACCGTATCTTGAATGGGTGCACTCACAACCCCGGAGCTCGAGATGAAGCGTCCTCAGAGGGAGAAATAATGAACGAGTTTTAGTTGATAGTGGAGGCAAAGATTGGCCCCTGGATAAGAATAGGGAGCTGCTAGACCGCAGTCAAAATAACAAGTTCTATAATCGGCGGCGGTTATATGGGCGCTGTAAATCACGCGCTAATAAGGCAACACTCCCTCAGTCCCCCTACCCCTCCCCATGGAGTCGTTTTCCAGTGGTGCGTCCAGTTTTATAGCCTCTAATGATTGAAAGTGTTCCAAATGTAATAGAGAAGTGGATCTCAGTTCGGCCGTTTAGGAAAAAAAAAAGTAATAAAGGGCTGGTGATCTAGACGCCATTGTATTGAAAATAAGATTCATGGAACACTTGCATGGCGCGTTCCAGGACCAAGCA
>NC_089793.1:42401951-42441951 GCF_040412425.1 Macrobrachium rosenbergii | reverse complement strand
CCCTATTGTGTTGTGAGGCAAGGTACGAGTAAGATTCGGAGTCTGTAGCTTACTAATTTATTTACAAAACATTCACACAGGTCAAGGGCTCGCGCGAGCTGCAGCGTAGCTTCTGACCTCTGACAGATAGGAACAGGGATTAAGTACACAGGGAGAAATATACATATAATAAAATGTTGCGGACTATTGGACTGAAGGTCATGCATACATGGTTGGAAAACTGGCAGTGCAATACATACAATAGTAATAATGCATAAAATATGACAATGATAATAAGGAAGATATATGTACGAAAGTTGTACGAGAGGCCTTGTATTTCTTTAGTCCATATGTTTCGTTTGCGGGTTCCTTGCCGCAGGATAATGGTGGTCGCAGTGTAGGTGTGTATAGGGTCCCGTGTGGGAGCTTCAGGACTCCCCCCCAAACTGGAGAGGCCTACGGCTGTAGGTCATTGTCTGGCATGTGCGCGGGTTTCAGATGATCGATGGAAACCCACACTGTTCTGTGGGGAGGAGAGGGTCTGTGTGCATCTACCTGTATGAACACATATTTTACATTCTGCAGGTCATTGGGGACGTACACCTTTCTGACTGCGTGGTAGGTTGTCTTCGCTGGCATTATCTTGTCTATCACTTTTCAGGTGTCTGATGGTGATGTCGGGTTTGTGTGTGTTCTTGGAAGGCGTCTGCCGGCAACATCAGTGCTTGGCCATATAGGACTTCTGCTGGAGAGGCATTGAACGCTGCATACAGTGTTGCTCTTAGGCCCAGTAGGACCCATGGTAGCTCCTTTCTCCAGCTCCTGCCTTGGCATCTGGCAGTGAGTGCTGCTTTGCAATCGGTGCAGCCTCTCAACGATGCCGTTGGCTTTTGGGTTGTAGGCCGTCGTCTGTGTTATTTTTGTCCACAGATTGTCTGCGAGGGTGTTCCACAGGGCCGATGTGAAGTTGGCTCCCTTGTCGCTGGTGACGATCTGGGGGATTCCGTGCCTACTGACCCACTCAACGAGGGCTTTTATGCAGCTCTCCATCATTTGCTGTCATATTGGTAATGCTTCTGGCCACCTGGTGTTCCTTTGTATGATGATAAACAGGTATCTGTACCCCTCGGAGCGGGGTAGGGGCCACACTATGTCAACGTGGATGTGGGCGAGTTGTCGGTTCGTTGTTGTGAACTCTCCTATCCTGCTTTTGACATGTCTTGTAATATTTGATGTCTGGCATGGGATGCATTCTCTCATCCACTTTTTCTCATCTTTTCTCATTCCCCACCAGATGCACCTCTGCTGTGATTCGGGCGGTTAACCTGCCCGATGGGTGGGATAGGTTGTGGGTGAGAGTGAAGGCTCTCCTTCGTAGGCCTTCTGGCAAGTAGGGCGAGGGCATCCAGTACTCGTTTCGACAGGCAATGGTTGTCTTTCCACCGCTGACTGACAGGTCGCTCCATGTGAGGGCAGGGTTGATCCGCCACAGTCACTGCAGGTCCGCATCGTCCTTCTGCTCTTCCACTATTTTGGGGTAGGCTATCCCGAGCTGGATGGTGTTGACACAGTTTCTTGACAGTGTGTCCATCACGGTGTTTGCTGAACCATTTAGGTACCTGATGGTGCAGGAATGTTCACCTATCACTGACAGATGCCGTTGTTGTCGTGCTGACCATGCATCTGCTGACTTTGTGAAGGCGTGCACCAGTGGTTGATGGTCCATCTGCACCACAAATTGTCGTCCCTCGAGCATGTGGCTGAAATGGCAGACTGCTTTGTAGACTGCGAGGAGCTCCATCAAATGCTGATTATTTCTGTTCTGCTGCCGTTAGCTTCTTGCTGAAGAAAGCCAGTGGACAACGGCCATCACCAGTGTCCTACTCAAGTACAGTGCCCATCGCCCATGTTGCTTGCATCAGTTGTCAGTGTGAGAGACCTATGGGGTAAAGGAAAAATTAATGTGGTTGCAGAGATTATTGCTTGTTTTGCTGAAAGAAATGCTTTATCTTGATTTTCTGTCCAATTTAGTTTCTTATTCTTCCCTCTTAAGACATTCATATGTGGAACTCATTATTTTTGCAATGTTTGATATGAAGCAATGATAATAGTTTATTAAGCCTGAAGATTCTTGCACTGATTTTGTGAGAGGGTGCAAAAGAAAGAGCAGGTAGACATTGACTGCTAGTTTATTAAGAGAGCAGCCCACTTATAAAGCGGCGTGCAGACATCAGTACAAAGACATACAAGGGCATACAGGTGACCCGAGGTCAATTGTTCTCTATGTGAAACAGGACAGGTACATACAGATAACGTGACAAATAAAATTAACAGATTGGACACAAAAAACGCTCTGACACATATACAATACAAAAGGGCACAAATGAGTAAATAGTAAATGCATATTTACATAAGTAAAACATGGCTAGGTATTGCGACCTAGGGTCAGGAGAAAAGGTACCACAGAAAACGGGAGGTTCACTAAAGAAAACCCATTGAGCGGGGACTTTACAATACTCCCCCCGCAAGACGTAGGTAACGTCTGATTAAAGCAGGTATCTGCTGGGGCGGTGGAGAGGGCCGCGGCTCCTCGATGTCAACTAGGGGGGTGTGTTGCGTGTGGGAGCGGTTGGCTGCAGCACTGCCTGGGTCCGGGGGCCTTACGGGGGCGGCCACTCAACTTTCTTGTGGATGGCGTGGGCTGCGGGGGCAACATCTCCTTGGTGGGGCCCTTGAAAGGTGTCGCCGATGTCCTCCTCCAACAGTGCGGGCTTGAGGCAGTCTATCGACCCCCAGTCGTCCTTCCCGTGTATGGCCAGCTGGAACGCCTTTTTGTTTCTCTCCAGCACGAGGAAGGGTCCCTGTAGCCTGGTTAGGGTGGGCGGACAGCATTGTTCCTGAAAGCAAAGACGTGGGTTGTGGAGGACAGACCAGGAGAGGCATGAAGGGGATCCTGCGGTGTGTCGTCCGCTGGCAGGGGGCGAACTGTCCAACCATGTCGCAGAGCCTCTGGGTTGTTAGGTTGTGTCGATCCCACGTGATGAGTTCGCCCAGGAGTATGAGAGACTCCCCGTAGAGTTTTTCTGCTGCGGACGGGTCGCTGTTGGCTCTGGGGGCGGTCCTCAGCCCCAGGAGAACCCAGGGCAGCTGGCACTTTCGGCACTCGGTGATGCAGTGGGCCGCGAGGGACGCCCTTCAGGGACCTGTGGAACCTTTCCAGCAATCCGTTGGCCGTGGGGTTTATGTGGTGGTGCTGTGGGGTGGTCTAAGACCCCCTGCATTGGCATGCACAACCGCTGATCTGCAGTCCCCAGCTCCTGGCGGTGGTTTCTGCCATGGGCGTCGCAGGGCCACCTGGTGGAGCTGATGCGACGACTGTCAGAAGATATCTGGTCCCCTCCTGATGGGGAAGGGGCCCACCACATCGACATGGATGTGCCCGAAATGCTTTCCTGGCTGGGGGAAGTCGCCCACCCACTCGGTGTGGTGCCCTACTTTGCTGGTCTGGCACTGGATGCACTGCCTGCCCAGGGTCGTCGCGTCCTTCCGTATGCCGTGCCAGACGAACTTCTCTGCCAGCAGCTTGGCGTTTTTCCTGCTGGAGGGGGTGGGACAGCCCGTGGATGATGTCGAAGACTAGACGACGGCGGGAGGCGGGTACCAGCAGGCGGGGCCAGTGCTTATGTTGCTCAGCAGTGTTGTCGCCCCCAGGGCGAAAGGGCATGTCCTTCCACTTGAGCGACATGATGGGGGTGCACAAGCTGGAACCCTCTGGGTCAGTGCCTGCTCCCGGCGAGGTCCCTCGTAGTCGATTCCGAGCAGCACTGCATTGAGTTTGATCCTTGAGAGGCATCTGCTACAGGGTTCTTCCTGCCGGGGAGGTGATTTGATGGCAGGTGAACTCCCCCACGCAGATGCCGTTGCCCCTGGAGGCCATGGACCAGCGGCTGGTGGTCCGTCCAAATTGTGAAGGGCGTGCCCTCCAGGAGGAACTTGAGTGACATACTGCCCGATACACCACACTGAGTTCCCTGCTGAAGGTGCTATAATGGGACTTGGCGGGCTGAGTTTCCTGCTGAAGAAGGAGATGGACTGAGGGGCTCTGTTGAGGACCTGCTCCAGGACAGCCCCCAGGCATTTGCTGGCATCCTTTGTGGCTGGAGGCGTTGGGGTCCTGGTGGTCCCAGGAAGTGGAGCCCACACTAAGGTGCATTTGGATGACCTTCAGGATCTCCATGAAGGGGTCCATGGTGTGTGTGACTCCAGGATGAATCTCCTGTAGTAAAAAATTAAAACCATCAACGAGGAATTCAGGTCCCCAGGCCTTCCATCACTGGAGGTTGGGGTGGGTGAACCTGGTGAGCGGCTTGAAGTAGTACTGAAAGTGGTCATGGCGCCTTCTGGGATACCTCGTGTCCCAAGAAGTTGATCTTTCCAAGATCCAATTTAGGTGCATTTTTCGAACCTGATGAAAGAGGCCGTTCTCCTGCAGGCACTGGGAGGGCCTCCCAGTGTTGCAGGTGTTCTTTGTGGGATCTGGAAAAATTAAAACATCAGGGTCGATGTAGCAGTCCGGTTTCTGCACCAGTGGAGGTCCCCCAGGATGCTGTCCATCCAGTCTCTGGAAAGGCTCCTGGCTCCTCAAGGCGAAGATGGAGAAAGCGAACTTTGCATAGTACCAGAAGGGCCCTTTGTGATGATGTGGTTTTGGGAATGTCCTCTGGAGCTACTGGTACCTGGATACCGGGAATTTTAAAAGATCCAATTTAAAAATATTTTGGAACAGACTGTGGGCGCCACAGGTCTTGCCGTTTGGGAGAAGGGACTGGCAGGTCTGGTTCTTTGGCGTTGTCGACTGCCTGTCCGTCCAGGAATTTGCTGTAGGTCTCCAGGAGCCGTCTGGTTTTGTACTGCACCATGTGGAGGATGAGGCCCACGGGCTGTTCCTCATTGGATGGTTGGTATCGTTCTTGGCAGCACTCTGCTGCTGTCCCGCGTTCAATTCTGCGACCCTCAATGAAGGTGGGAAATTAATTTCTGGTGACAGAGTTCATTTCTCGTTATAATGTGGTTCGGATTCCACAATAAGCTGTAGGTCCGTTGCTGGTAACAGTTGGTTCTTAGCCATGTAAAATAAATCTAATCCTTCGGGCCAGCCCTAGGAGAGCTGTTAATCAGGCAGTGGGGCCTCAAGTTCTAAGATATACTTACTTGGTGGTAGGCCTGGTACTACATATGCCCATGGGCTCCATCTCCTGAAGAAAGCATCCTTGGCCTCCTGAAGGTGTTGAGAGGAAGCCTCCGGGCTTGATGCCCGCGTGTTGCCCTCGGGGGCCTTTGTCTTGATGTGGTGGTAAATTCCATGTTTGGCAGGGGTGTAGGGCACCTGACGCATTCAAAACTTGAATACCCCTCAATTCTCAGAAGTGAGCGTACTGGTGTGGATCAACCCGACAGGCAGACTGTGAAGGCCGCTGGGTCCATCCCAGGGAAGGGTCCTGGCAGGCATTCCACATCTCAGGAGGTGTTTGCGCCGATGTTGACTGCCAGTCAAGGGCGCAGGAATTCTGAGACCGGCAGGAGCAGGTCCTCGACGAGGCCCATCAGCTTCGGTGAAGTTCCACTTGTAGACACTCCGGCCTTCCTGGAAACCCCTCCATAGGGCGTCTGTTAGGCCTGCCTGCAGTACTTCAGTCAGGCTCAAAGCTAAACTGTCGCCGTTTAGCCATTAATGACGGGTTGTGGGGAAGCCAGCTCTGGGCGAGGGTGGACCACTGTCCAGGGTGCAAAACGAAAGGAGCAGGTACTAGCGTGACTGCTAGTTTAGTGGGGAGGCGCAACCCGCTTATAAAGGAGATATCAGACGTCAAAGTACAGACATTACAAAAAAATGGTGTACCATGCTTGTTTTACACTCCACTGAGTGTGAGTTAACACTCTCAGTACACGCTGGGAGCGTATGAACTTATTTTACGTGGCTAAGAACCAATTGATTACTTAGAGGTTCGGACCTAACAACTTAAAGTGGAATCTGTTAGGGCCACATTATTCACGAGGTCAAAACTAAGTTCTATCCGCAGAAATAAATTCCTCCGGAACTCTTCAGGGTCAGCCAGTGTGAGAGGGTGAACTCCGAGCAGGTCAGACATGAGTCTGAAATTCAGGAGCAGCCTCGCCAACAAACCGGGCTATACAAAGACAAAGATACAAGGACATACAGGTGACCCGGGTCAATTGTTCTCTATGTGAAAACAGGACAGGTACATACAGATAACGTGACAAATAAAATTAACAGATTGAACACAAAAAATGCTGACACACAAACAATACAAAATGGCACAAATGAGTAAGTAATAAATTCATATTTACATAAATAAATCATGGCTAGGTATTGCAACCTAGGGTCAGGAGAAAAGGCACCGTAGAAAATGGGAGGTTCACTAAAGAAAACCCATTGAGCGGGGACTTTACAATTTCACTTTTGTTGGTTTTGGGAAGTCTGTTATTGCTTTTGCTTTTTCTGGTAGGGGTTTAATGCCTTCTGGGCTCACTTGGTCTTCCAGAAATTTTACCATTTTTCTTTGCCCATTCGCACTTGTCTTCTTGCACTGAGTCCATTTTCTTTGAGTCTCTAGCACTTTCTTAATGTCTTTGAGATGTTGTTTTACGTTGGGCTGAATAATAATATATCGTCAACGTAGACCATGCAAGATGGAAGGTCGCTGAACAGCTCGTCCATAAGTCTCTGGAATGTTGCCCCTGAGTTGCGGAGGCTGGAACAGCTGTAATTGAATGTGTAGGTGCTGAAGGGAGTGATGATTATGATCTTCTCGATATCTTATTTCACCACTGATCCTGGAAATACCCTTTTAGCAGATCTATTTCTGTGAAGATTTTTGCTTCGTTCTTCTGGTTGGTTATGTCTGCTGTATTTGGTAGTGGGTATTGGTCTGGTTTTGTTTTGACATTTAGCCGTCGGTAGTCTCCACAAGGGTGCCATGTTCTGTCCAACTTCGGTACCATGTGTAGTGGTGATGACCATAGGCTGGGGTCTTTTTGGTATATTCCTGCTTCTTCCATTTCTTTGCATTCCTGCTTGGCATAGGCGAGCTTCTCTGGGGCCAGACACATGAAACATGAGTGGATTGGAGGACCTTCAGTCTCTATGTGATGTAGGACATTATGTTTTGCTGGTTTGGTTAAGTTGTGTTTCAGGTCATCCTTGAATACAGCTTCATATCCTTGTAGGAGTTGCTGAAACTCAGGCGGTGGGGCGTATGGTGTGATTGGGCATATTTGTTGCTTTCGTTGACGATGTGGTTGTGGTACATCTGTTTGGCTTTTGAGGAGATGTTGGCGCTGTTCTTGGGATCAGCTGTTTTGCTGCTACATCTACTAGTAGGTTGTGTGCTATTAGGAATCCACTCCTAACAATGCCACTGTTACGTCTGCTGTGATGAAAGTCCAGCCGTATTCTTTCCCGTTGAAAAGTATTTTTATCTCCTGCCTTTTGTACATAGTAAGTGGTGCTCCGCTGGTGGTTGATACGCGGATGTTGGTGGGGGGAGCCTGGTTGAGTCATTCGTTCAGGCTGGCTGGGATGAATGATCTGCATGCACTGGTGTCTACTAGGAACTCTGTGTCAGATCTTTCATCTCTTAGGAAGAAGCACATGGGGCCTCTTTGTTCATACCCAGAAAACAGACAGTGGTGGGCAGGCACAGCTTTTCTTATGAGGCAGCTGGTCTGCTCAAGGCTGACATTAGTATGGTTGAGTCACGTGTGCGACCCTATTGCATGTTTTTTTTAAATAGGCAGCCTTTGTCACATTTTTGGGCCTTCTTTCCAAATTTGCAATGGAAAAAACATATGCCTTCTGACGGTTCTTCTTTTTTTTGCTTAGGCTTCCCCTTGATGACTTTCTTGGTGAAGCTTCTTTTGTAAATGGGGTGGCTGGCTCTTCTTTGTTGCTGTCAGATTCCATGTCTGTTGTCTGCTGGGTCCGATGTGGTGGTTCTGCTGCTTACTGGCTTGAGGGGTCAGCTGTTCTGTGGGCCATGTGTATTTCATCGACCATGATCAGGAAATCTTCTATGGGCATGGTGGAGGCTTTGGGCATGGCTGCTACTGTCTGATGGAGTAATTTTGTGAGGAGTACCTCCCTCACGACATCTAAGGATGACTCAGGTTGGTCACCCTTGGTGGGCAGCGTGATGAGCCGCCACAGTTGCTTATACACATGCGACAGTCGCTCATCTCCTATAGGTGGCCCCAAGTGGTTGAGGAACTTCTTGGCTCTCTGGGCAGGTGGCATGCTGGAGAATGACTTTAGCTGATCCTTCAGCAGTTCGTAGGTGACGGGGGCTTCTAGTTCCTCGAGCCATCCTGCTATGTGCTTGAAGATGTCGTCCGGCAGGAATTTAAGGACGGCGTCTGCTCTGCGTGTTGCCAAGGTGATCTTCTTTGTGTGGAAGATGGTTTCCACCCTGAAGAACCATGTCTCTGGGTTGTGAGGCGTGAATAGCAGTAGGGGTATGGAGGCGGCAGCGAGGTTCTCATTGGCGAGGCTGGTATCGTTGCTGCTGGCTTGGTCAAGCATCTCCATGGGTCACCAGTGTGGGCAAAAGCGGGTAGGATTCAAAGTCTATAGCTTACTAATATATTTACAAAACATCTCACACAGGTCAAGGGCTTGTGTGAGCTGCAATGTAGCCTGACCTCTGACAGTAGAAACAGGATTGCACAAGCATTGGTACATGCAGTTTGAATGAGACGACATCTTGCGACAAGTTTATTGTGAGAGACTAGAGAGCCGACTGACTCGGAAACATGTTGCTGGTCCATGCTCGGCAGTGCATTACAGGAACAGACAGACATCCCCTCAAGATTATACACAAACATGGCAAAAATTAAAGGGCAAATGTCACTATGATTATGTTAATGAGAGATGAGGGAGAGAGAGAGAGAAAAAAAATTTAACTTTTGAATACCAAAATACACAGTTACATACACCGAGTACGCTGCTTGGTGGCATACAAATACTGGCAAGTAATACATATATAGACAAAAGAAATAATATGGATTCTTGAAAATATCAATTTGATATGATTGTATGTCAGCTTCATTACATGTGCAAACAACAAATAATAGCAGTATCTATATGAAGTCCTTGAGCCACTTGGGTCTACTGGCGGTTCTTTTGGCCTACTAACGACGCCGGGCCCCATGGGTTGTGTTACTGGTTCTATGAGTAGCTCGCGTAGGTGCTCAGCTGGAGGGAGACACAGGTGCGCTAGGGCGGAGCAATGACTCAAGTGTCGTCTGGTTCCTTGAGAGCCTGCCGCCTCCCGCTGCTGAGCTTGACTGTGTACTGACGATGGGGCCTTAGTTTCCATATTATGCCCGTTCTGTCCCACCGCTTAGTAGTTTGGTTTTGTATGGCGTGCACATGTGTACCTAGTTTGATGGGTGGCAGTATCCTGGTAGTATCAAGGGCGCCGCGACAGTCCCTGTGATTTTGCCACCTGTAGCTCCTTCTCGACGTATCGTCCGTTTCCAATACCTTGGTCTCATTGCACCAGGTGTCTTTTAGTCATCACACCCCGTCAATGCGCAGCTGGCGACCCGTTGCAAGCCGAGATGGTGACGATTAATCCCCCGAGGTGTGTTGAGATATTGAGTATCGCCAGGGCCGTCTTGTCTTCGACCTAAGGGCTCCACCTTGATGTGTTTTTCTTCGAGTAGCTCTCTTTCCTGATTTGACAGCTGCTTGCCCCGCCGTTGGATCAGATACTGGGCTGATGACAGACGGACCTTGACTCCCATCTCCTGAAGAAGGCCTCCATCTCCTCGCTGGCTGGTAGTACCTCCGTCGATATTTGTTCTGGGGCTCCCCAACGGAAAAGTAGGATCAAGGTGAGTGCTTATTTGTTGGACGTGGCGTCACTGGGGAAGTGAGCTACTTAACCAACCAGTTAGTTCATCTCGTGATACCATGTATACATTGCCTTTTATTTGAAACATATTCTGGCGATAACTTGCTGGAAGGGGGTATTCTGCTGGCGGCGTGTGCATCATTTCTTCGGGAGGCAGTGAAGGGCGCATTCATCACATGAAGTGCATTGGGCACGGCGATGCTGAAGGTCCTTCATTCCTGGCCAGCAGACTGACCGGTCTGGCCCTTCTAAGCATAGAGTTCAGGCTCGTGCCCTTCTGCGCAGGTTATTAGCGCATCGATGACGTGAAATCTTCTCGGGACAACCAAACGTGATGCATCCTCTTGGTCCACCTAGTATGTCACCAGATCCTGTTGATGTTTGCTAAAACAATCCCCAAACGCCGAAGAAGGGACGGGCGCAGGAGAGTTCTTCGGTGACTTCTGTTGGGGCCAATTGCCCACTGGCGCACTCAAAGCAAGCAAAGAGCTACCACACTGGGTCGTTAGACGTGCAGCCCTAATGCAAGCTCATCCATCACTACGATGTCCAGCTCCAAAGCCGCCATCGCTGGCATTGCTGCCACTGCTACTTGAATGTCGTCCCCAACCATGTTTGAAGCTTCTGGTAACGCATGGGGATCGGGCACCTTGAGAGAAAATCGCGGCAGTGTTCCTTTTTCCGGGCAGGTACTTGCTGTGGAACTTGAACTGGAGTGTCTTCTCCTTCAGGTTAAACAATCTTGGGTTGATGACGTCCTTAAGAGCCCTATCACCCAGCAGTTTGACCAGTGGACGGTGGTCCGTGATGATGGTGAGATTAGGGCACCCAAGTAGGAACAACCTGGCCTTCCGGAAGCACCAGGTGACTGCAAGGGCTTCTCCTTCCACAGGCGTGCCCTGCTTCAGAGGGTGAGGTGTCAACTGCCACATAGGGCAAGGACGCCAGCCGCCCTCTTGCAACAAAGGGCTGTCAGCTGACTGACAAGCGCCAAGACTGCTGAAGGACGACGAAACCAATGCCTTCCTTGCTCCAATCCATCATGATTATCGTAGGGCACGTCTTGTCGTAATATGCCAAGCCGTCCTTCGTTAATTGACAGATAACCTCTTGTGCCTGCTGGAGTTTGCTACGTAGCTGGCTGTCCCAGTAGACGTTTTTCCCCGTGGGCTTTCTGAGGAGGTCCCTAAAGGGCTCCATGATGGGAGCCGTTGCAAGGAAGGGGGTTAACTGATTCACGAATCCGAACCACGACCTAATATCAGTGATGGAGGGCTTCTCTGGCATGTGGAAGTTACGAATGGCGTCTAGTCGTTCGTCTGCAGGCTTGTATGACTCCCATCCCAAGTGATACCCGACAAAGGTAACCTATCTCTTGCAGAAATTGAACTTCTCGGGCTTGAGCATAATACCTGCAGAGGCACACGTTGACAAGAATTCATATACGTGCCAGAATGCCTCTTCGATGCTGTGATCATATAGCAAGGTGTCGTCGATGCATTTATGCTTTCTGGTGACGTCTTGCAGGGCGTAGTCGAACCTTTTTCGTGTAGGCGTCAGAAGCGAACAGTGACTCATGGGTGTTCTACGATAACGATACCGTCCCCATGGGGGGTGATGAAGGTCGTGAGTGGGCGGCTGCTCTCGTCCAATTCCACTTGGTGGAAACCCCAATGGGCATCCGCTGTAGTCTTGTACGTGTGTATGGGGATGCTGGAAATCATGTCGAAGAGTGCCGGCGTATGATGAGTCTCACGAAGACAGTGGGCATTGAGGCGCTGGAAGTCTACTGTGCGGCGAGGTTGGCCTGTCTTCTTGGCTACCACAACCATCCTTTACCCCCTCTTCCCAATGTTTAGGGATTGCTGCCGGCGTGTGACAGGCATAAAGTACGGCATCAGGCAATAAGTGTATGTGGTGCTGGTTGCCCGTCATCACAGGTAAAGGTTCCCTGGTTGTGTTAAAGGTTGTGGATGAGAAGTGACGTAACAACCATTCTTCGAGTCTTGGTATGTTCTCCTCCACGGGTTGGATAGGTATGGTGGCTGGCTTCATTGTCTGAGGGAAGTTAGGTTGCGAGACTGCCTCGCTAATAACGTCAGCTGATGCAGTGAGAGGGGAAGGGTGAGGGAAACCAGGAGGTACTATTCCCAGCTCCTTACAGGCATTCAGCAATATGCAGAAGTTCTTGGCCGTCGGCACGAAGTAAACCTCCTGCTTCGGGCGTCTCCCACCTATTTCAATGGTGCATGCCGTTGATCCGAGGCATCTCACTCGGAGATTAGCTACGTCCCTCAGACCTGTTCGGGGTTGCAACTCCAGGGGTTTTGCGTGCAGGCTTGAAAGAATTGTGGGTCCAGCAACGCAGATCTGTGCTCCTGTATCTGCTACGACGCGTGTAGACACCGACCTCCCGTTCCCATGGGAAACACAAGCCTTGACTGTAGGGTGGGGAGAGGTGTGTGTCTGCAACAATCACTGAACTTGTGTGGCGCTTTCTTCGTGCTCCTGCAACATTTCTGGAGGTGCCCTACCTTTTGGCACCCGTGGCACGCCATACCTTTTGCTGGGCACGATGCTCGACCAGGCGAATGACGTCCCCCGCAGTTCCCGCAATGCTTTGCACTCGAGTTACCGCGCAACACCGCGACGTCCGGCTCTACATCATCATTGCCTGTGACGTCATCATTCGATGCACCGGCTGACTCCCTTGCACCGCGTGGGACACTTTCAACGTCTTGGCGAGCAGCTTCAAAAGTACAACACAAAGCCTGAAGGGCATCGACACTTTTAAACGTATCACATGCCTGAAACACATGCCTTTTTAATACAGGATCACTGAGACCTACCATTATTTTCCATAATAGCATATATTCAGCCAAGCATTCCCCGCATTTGGGACACTGAAAATCACAGTCGGTGGCCTTTTGAGTACACCTTGAGAAATATTCACTCACTGACTCTTCGCGCCCTTGTGCGAGGGCAAAGAATTCAGACCACTGCACTGCCTGATTCGACGACCTTAACACTATATTCCCGATGGCATCCAGAGCCGTGTCTGGAGTAAGGGCATTCCATTTGGCCTCTGAGTACCGAGCGTCCAGTGCATGTTGCAGTGCCGGCACACAGTTGAGTCTAATGTGCAGGACAACATCCTGCGGCGGGAACTTGTTGAGGTGGATCCAACATGTCATCAAACGTCTCCAGGACCTGAACGCTGCTGAGGACATCACGACATCACATTTCTCAGGGGCAGCAGAAACAGGGACTTTGCTGGCACGTGGTCCAGAACCGGGAAGGGCATCCTGAAGGGAACGGATGGCGCGTTGCTGGTCTGCAATTATCATCTGTGCTTGCGTCACGGCCCGTGACAAGGCCCTTGGCATTGCAGGAGAGGCTCGCCTCGGCGTGGCCTGGGGTGATCGACGTATCAGGGGCATGACTTGGTTCTTATCCTACTCACTGCGCCATGTTGGGTTTGAATGAGACGACATCTTGGTGACAAGTTTATTGTGAGAGACCAGAGAGCCGACTGACTCGGAAACATGTTGCTGGTCCATGCTCGGCAGTGCATTACAGGAACATATTGTACAGTACAGGCTATGGGACTGAAGGTCATACATACATGGTTGGAAAACTGGCAGTGCAATACATACAATAGTAATAATGCATAAAATGTGACATTAATAAGGAAGATATATGTATGAAAGTCGTATGAGAGGAACTGTGTTTCTTTCGTCCGCATGTTTTGTTCACGGGTTCCTTGCCACAGGATAATGGCGGTCGCGGTGTAGGTGTGTTTAGGGTCCACACGTAGGCGCTGCAATGTATCCTCCTTTTTGGGCGGTAGGGACTATTATCTACAATAAGCATTGCCTCTTACCTTTTGGGTGTAAAGAGGGGGCTGAGACAATCCTTAACTGTAAAAACTAACAAATGATTAGAGGATTTTTGGTATAAGTTTTACATTCCAAGCATGAAACATTTTCTGAATGAGAGAAATGTAGTTTGTTCGAAATTAATTGTCATGTAAGAAAGGAAAACTTGCAAAAAATCCCAGTTTAGGTGCAGTCAGCACCGGTGAGGAAACTCTTAATCCACAAGTCTCTAAGCAGTTTATAAAAATGATTAATTGGGTAACAATTTTGTTGGAAATAGCCGGTTAAGAAAAGTATCTCTTTATGTTATAAGGACCAATTGGATGTATGGAGTAAACGCCCTGTGGAGGAGGGTAGAAATAGCATTTTATTTGAAGGTAAAAACACAAGAGCTATAAAAATTCATACCTAATCCTCTAAAAGTTGCCTTACGGTACTCATCTGTAATGAAGCCATTAATGTCCCTAGATACCATGATATCAAGAAAGGGAAGTTTATTATCAATTTCCTTCTCTAATGTGAATTTGATATTAGGGGACATTTCATTGACAAACTGCAAAAAGATTCGGCATTATGTTCATGTCAGAATAAAACTTAGGTATTGTCGACATACCTATGATAAAAATGAAGGTAAAAACCTCAGCGGACAGTCTTCCATGAGGTGCTCCGCAAAGGGGGTGCCTAGTGGGGAACCCATGGCCATCCCCTCAACCTGCTTATAAACAGTACCATTAAAAATAAATGCCGTGTCAAGCACTGGCAATTCTAAAAGTTGTTTTAAATGAATACAACTAAAATTATGGAACTTAGTGTCACTGTCAATAAAAATCTTATAAAAAATAACCTCTATTGTCTCCCCAACAGGGACGTTAGTGAACAATGATTCTACATCCAAACTAACCATAAATAGATCAGAATCTTGTAATAAAATTTGTTCCTAAAACCTCTCGGGGTTGGAAATAGAGTGAATACTGGTTTTTTGTTAAGGATTCGTGGAACCGGAAACTTGGCCAAATCGTAGTTGGGACTATTGACAGAAGATAATATAGGACGCAAGGAAACTCCTTCCTTGTGTACTTCAGGCAGACCGTACAGGATACCATAGGCAGAACCATTTTTCAGCAAGTCGGATTTAGATGTTTTCAAGAATCTATTTAGAGATAACAGTACTACTATTTTTAAACCGACAAAGACAGAAATGGTAACGTACAAGTTTTGCATTTATTTTTATAGGTACTATTTATGTTGTTTTGTAATACTGTGATTCTTAGCTGGTGAGCACTATCATTTTGCCTTGAAAACGTGACAAGCAGTTTTTAAAATGCTTCCAAGTGAATAAATTTGTGGAGATTGGTGTCTCTCATTTCCTTTAAGATATTGTAGAATGTTGCAAGTGAATGTAACTTGGTCCTCCCAGAATCAAACCAGTTTGGACACATGATATATGTAAATGTGCTACCTTTCAAATATAATCAACGTCCTAATTAAATTTTTCGAGAAGATTTTAAAAGTCTCATGTTTTAATAATGTGTGTCATGAGTAACAGTGCAGTGAGAACGAGTATTTGTCTGTATTATTTGTAAAATATCAAAAAAATATGTCACCAGTAATTCGGTCGTTTGAATTGAGTGCTAATACTGAAATGCCCGTGTATGTGTGGACACATTTAGGTGATTTCATTGTTGTTTATCTCAAAATATGTATATGTTTATTTCACTAGAAGATCGTGCTCGGCACTGATGACCCATCTTGTGAATTTTACGTTTTGTAACCAATTGCTAAATCATTATAGACAGTAATGGGAGCGTTATATGATTTCAAACGTCTCGCATTTTCAAAGGCTGGAATTTTGTATTGCACTTTGGTCACGCTGCATATAAATCTGTATTTCTTATACAGATGATTTCTGGACGAGCATTTTTTAGCATTTTTATTTTCATGAATATCTATTTAAAAATCCTTTATAAACGTGAATTTGATCAATCATATGAGTTGGAAAGTTCGGAACTTTTATTTCTCGTGATTTTCCTTTTAACATCTAGCCCAGGGCTGAAGAAGGCAAATTAGAGGAAAGGGAGGAAGAAGGATGGGGAGAATTAAGAGGGATGTGATAGACGTGCGGCCTCGTAAAGAAGGAAGGTCATAGTGAGATTCAGGGAAAACAGAGAGAGGAACAGAACTCCAAAACTTGAAAGGAGAAATGCAACAAAACGATACTGAGCGGTCTGTAACGTCAGTATCTTCCAAGCTTGTGTCTTTTTTTTTATTTAGGAAATTTTTGGAGAAATATCTATGAGGAATGATTGCTATAAACTGAGTCGAACCCTTGAACCTTTGCTGTGGATTTCAGATGAGGCTCAACAAGATGAAGCTTGTGGGGCTTTGCCAGTTTATGTCTCGTGGATGAGATGGTCGAATTTATAGGGATGTACATTTTTAATAAGCACTCAAATGTCTCCATGTGGAGCCTGAAAAAAAAACAAGCCACACTTTGGCTGGTTATTGTGATTAGAACATTTTCAATGCTCTGTGCTAATAATAGCCTAAATTAGTGAAGTTATTCTCGTTTCTCTTTTTTTTTCCTGAGAGAGAGAGAGAGAGAGAGAGGGGCCGGAATGGTAATCATTAAATGTCTTCTGTAGGTGCAGAGTGCCTTTCCAATTTTTCTGTTTTTAGCAAAATGATTTGATATCTATCCATCTATATATACATATATAAACATATATATACTAGTATATATACATACATCATACATACATGCATGTATACATACAGCATAAAGAGAAAGAGTAAAAATAGTGGGTGCCATGGATCACTAGCGGAACTCTGGAGTCTCATTCGCAAGATTGATGCTAGCTGACTGCCTGCCAGTAGACCAGGTATAAATGGATACTATAGTCATTTTGGGATGAAAAATAAGTTATCGTTGGTCAAAAAAAAAAAAAGGGCATGAGGTCAGTGTCCCAGAAGATTTGCTGAGAACCAGAAGACTGTACCCCTCTAGACTGTCTAGAGCCACCCTCTTTAAACGTGGAAAAAGGCTCATGGTTGTAAAAGCATATATGCGCGTTTGTGAGTGTTTTAATACTCTGTAACAGAAGCTAATTCAGCACTCCTTGTAAGGCGATATCATGAATTCGGCTTCGCTCTAAATGTCCTGATCATCCTTGGGTCCGAACGTTCGTCCTCCCAGAGCGATATTTGAAAGCTGTTAAGAGCCAAAGGACCAGAGCCACTTGTTTGATAGTTTCATTGCCATCAGCGTTGATCATTAGGACGAGGCAACGTTGCAAGTTTTATCAACAAAGTTGCCAGTCGTATAGTTTTTTGAAAATTATTTGAAATTTGGCCATTTTACCTTCAGCCATGTTAAAGGAAATTTAAAATAACTTCACCTTTCACGTCACCTTGGTTTTTATCTTTGATTTTAAAAGTTACGATGCCGGTTAAAACGTAATTACGAGAGTACAAACATATTGTTAATATAAGAAATGGCGACATGTAGGCACCCGCCTCCCCTCAGCGTAGCCGAGGACCAATAGATTCAAACACGAGAAAACGAGCTGATTGCCAGACGAAAAACTGTTGGATTCGCCTGACCGCTATCCCGCCTTTTCCGTGTTATCAAAAAGAGTTTTCCTTCTTTTTCCGTCTTTCCTCCTCCATCTTTTACCCAAGAAACCCCCCTCTTGCCCCCAATGGCTCAACCCCTCTCTCCGCTGGATTCCCTTTTTCCCAATAACGGGTTTCTCTCTCTCTCTCTCTCTCTCTGGAAGGGATTGGGGATAGAGTGTATTTGTACCATTTTAATTGCGTAAATTGAATTTTTTTTAGCTAGAATTACAATGAATTTGTAATTAGAACAATAAGGCTAACAAATCATAATTGAACTGGAACAGTATACAAGCTTTTCCTTTCGTTTTAGTAGCTGTCGACAGTTTGAGCCTTAAGATGGAAATAAGGATCAACAAGAATATGTAATCTAACTTCGAGAGAAGGAGAATTAAAAGAATCTTAAGAAAAAAAAGAGAGGAGAGAAAGTTCTGAGTTTTTTAAGCCTAATGGAAGAAACGCGTAACAATCTTGCATCTTGACCATTGCAGACTCCTCTTCATAACGTATCTATAATCCGTCAATTCTCTATAGTCTAGCTACGAAAAGTTGAGACTTTCATATAATTAGCGGCGTTGACATGTTTCCCATCTTGCCCAAGGAGGCAGTAAATCATAATCCAAAAAGGCACACTTTCAGGATTAGCCTCGAGGTTAAGGTTAATTCTGAGCATGGACATATAAATCCGAGCATACTGTCCACCCATCTGTTTTCACTTAGAAGTGACTTGGTTCTAATGTAATGTATGCATGCATATATATATATATGTATATATATATATATATATATATATATATATATATATATATATACACACAGGGGTACTTACTTAAAACTTTGTATTGAGCATTATCAAAAGTGTACTGCAAGGTCCTAGCATCTTGTTTTGATCTTTGAATCATGCTTTTGTACTGAAGAATGGAGGAGGATGACAATCCTTTCTTTAATGCGACCGGCGGTCACTTCAATTAAACTTCCATACACGAGGAAATGCCAACGTCGTTCAAAAAAACAAAAAAATGCCAAATATCACCCTTTTCCTGAAAAGTTTGAATGGCATTAAGAAAATATGGCAGTCGCAGCAGTGATAATCAACTTGTCTCACCCTTCCGTAGCAGACTATAGATCGCTAGGTTGTGGCCAGGCAGGAAAAGCGGCGCAGCCACATTTCTCCTTAACGTTTACTGTTTTGCCTGAAACCTGTCATTTCCTGTAGTTTCCCCTTTGGCTTTACATACTGCCTTATCACAATGGCAGCTTTAGCGCAATAATTCCTTAAGTAGTTGGCTGATTTAAGATTAAGCCAGGAAAGTGACCGCTGACCTTGTAAATGCACCATGTCGCGGAAACTGAGGTTTGGCAGCGGAGGTCAAAAGTTATGCTACATCTCTTTGTTTTTATGAAAAAGAAATGAGGTTTCCAAGGAAAATATCTGAAGTCAAATGTGTTTTTAATGTCAGTTTCATACTCATGGTTACACTTCAGAAAACTTTCATGCGGTGCACTGTAGGCATTGCCTAAGATTCTTTGCAACGGCCCCTCGGGCCATAACTTCAACCCCTTTCATCCCTTTTACTGTACCTCCGTTCGTATTCTTTCTTCCATCTTACTTTCCACCTTCTCCTAACAATTGATTCATAGTACAACTCATAGTATTTTCTCCTGTTACACCTTTCAAACCTTATATGTCACTCGCTGCAGCGCCTGAATAACCCGTGAGTCCTGAATACTTGCCTTTGGCCTAAATTCCATATTCCATCTAACCTTATCATGACAATGAGACGTTTGTCAACACGGGAAGTCCAAATTCGCCACACAATAGCAATCTTAGAGTTTGACATTGTTCTTTTGTAACTTACCTGAGGGACAGAAATAGTTGCTTAATGGACTGAGCGTAGCTTCTACCAGAGATGGGAGTGACTAATGGTACGTCTCCTGTCTGCAGGCTGTTTTTGGTTGCGTGATGTGTGGAAGGGAAAGTCTTGCAACTGGAACAATAGCCAAAAGACCACCTGCAGAAAGGAGCAGAGAGATGAAGTGCAAGGTGTGGAAGGTAAGTGATGACAGACCACAGACCAAGGATTCAAAAATTAATAATGGAATAATTTCCCCAAATGAGAGATTTGAATTTCTAAAGTTCTCTGCAACTTAGGGGATGAGTATGGTGGCCCCATGCCCCTTTAATTTTTTTTTTTTTAATACCCAAGCTGACGATATATGACTGGTATTGAATCACGGACCTTGCAAGTGAAAGCCCAGTGTTCTAGCCGTGAGAAAAGAATCTAGTATTATTAATGCTAGAATATTACCCGGGGAAAAATTTCTTGTGTCGGTTACACTGTCTCATAGCCATGATGGCAGATTGCTCTTGTGCGTCCCTTTAAGAAATATTATATCTAAGGAAGAATCAGCAGTTCGGGAACGGACGTGAATGGTGGAAAATGACAGGTAGACACTAGCTGAAACGATAATCAAGGAATGTCCGTGACCGGGCAAGAAAACAGACCTGAGATGAGGTAAGCTGAAGATAATTGCTGAAGCGCGGAACAGCAGGGTAGAAAAAAGAGTGGAACAGCTGTGAACACCAGTTAAAATGGGTAAGAAACCAGTTGTTGTGCCATGAGCAGTAACGGTCAGAAAGCAGCAAGATCAAAAGGCTATTGAGGATTCTGCAGAGGGAACTCTTCCAAGAGTAGAAATATAGTCGTACAGTTAAATGCGTATTCGAAAAGACACCACGAGTCAGACAAGTGACATACTTTAGGTCGACTAGATTTTTGCCGGATGGAAAAACTTGAATGATTTATGTGGTCACGGACCGAAGCATGTAACACTGATTCCCTCAGGAACTTGACAACCCCGCAAGGTATGGTACTGATACTGCAGGAGATGAGCAGTGTGGATTATGTAAGCAGGATATTGGGCTGGCATATGACGTAAATATAAAAATCTATAGTACATATCAATATAATATTTGTATGTCCATATACTGTAAATTTCCTGTAAAGTATATAACCTGAAATACTAAACAAGATTTCCTTTGGAAGGTTTCTGATCTAAGCGCCAAAATGATAAACATTTGAACTTGATTTAGACTGCTGCATTGCCTGGGCGCCAAAAGAGCCTGGTGGATACTAGGTAAATTTCTCTGAGGTGGAGACATGTAAACTGTGAAGATGTTTCCGTAGGTTTTCTAAAGATTTTCCGGGTTTTCAGCAGTATAATCAATAATTGCAATAAGGGCCAAACAGGACGCCTCGTTCAGCAGCAAAGAGCAAACTGTGTCCATTCAGATAGGATAGAGGAAATCCGGACTGCAGAAAGTTAAGACAAATTTGGTAGCAAGAATCTACATTGTTTTCACATTAGGAGAGAAGTTAAGAAAATATTCCATTCTAGCAAATTTGTTCCTCAGGACGTGGGACAAAAATAGTTGATGTGTGTATTTTGGTATCAGCAGGAATAAAAAGTTACTTGAGAAATTGATTCAGTCTTTTTTTTTTTTTTTCACGGAAAACAATTACAGCATGAAAGCAGTAAAGGGTCTTTGGCATTTCATCGTTTTAAAGGTCTTTTAATTAATGCGATTCAATCATATTTATTTCAATATCTGTAATGTTATCTTTGAAGTATAAAAGCCTGATCACGTAAACGTTACCAATTGTTGTATGTAATTAATCCCAGAGGCGAGCTTTTCTGTGCGCACATACGCGCTCACAGGCATTGGCAAAAGCTGACCAGCGAACTCATAACAATTACTTGGTAATGCCAACGTTTATATATGTATGATAAATGAATTTTATTCATTTCATTCATTTCTGGCTTTCTTTCTCCGTAAGTTCATCTGTTAGTTTAATACTGGTTTCCTGTCATTTATATGCTCTTGCTTTTTCACCTACTGACTTATTTAATAGAAATAACTGATTATTTTGAATTATGTATGTATGTGTGAGTATGTATGTGTATATATGTGTATATATATATATATATATATATATATATATATATTGTGTATATATGTACATGTGTGTGTATGTATATGCATATATATTGCGTTTGTGCTCATGTGTGCTGTAACTAAATAAAGCTGTCATATTTAAAATACATAATCCTAACCATGGCCTTTGCTTTTTTTATCTTAAAGTTTTGATTTTCACTTCAAAATTATATGACCATTTCATTATCTTAGTGCAGCAACAGCAATAGTAGTATCACTGATCACGATAGCTAGTTATTTAATGGCGTTAGTCAACTTCCCGTTACCCTTTCGTAGAAATAAGTAGAAAAGTTCTCTGAAGACCAGCAATATTCAAAAGGCCTGTTCAGAGGATTTAGTCGAGTTTGAACTGGGCTTGGGTGGTAGGTTTGACATGGGAGGTGTGTGTGTTTGGGTTTGTGTGTGTGTATGTGTATGTGTTTATGGGTATCCTGATTGCTCCCTGCCTACATGCCCTCCTGAGAAGAAGGAGAGAGAAAAGGAAGTCTGGGGAATATATTCCTCTGGCTCTCGGAACATCCGAACGTTCAGACAATAGCAATATCAAAACCACTCCACTAGGACAGACAGAGACACAGTAATAGAGAGATAGATAGGGAGAGAAAGGGAGAGAGAGAGAGAGAGATAGAGAGAGAGGGTGAAAGAGAAATCCACACAAACCCCCTCTTCTCTTCTTGTTCCGCCAATAACAATCCGGCTAAGAGTAATCAATATGTGGTACCTTCCATCCGCCCCTTCCCAAACCCCCTTCCCCTCTTATGGCTGGTTCTCACAACCGCAGCGGAAGAAGAAGTGGTTGTTACGAGAGAAACACACAGATAAGAAACACACAAAGAGAAGAAACGATGTGACGAGTGGCATATAACTTGGAAAAGGGTCTCATTACTCCATTTATAAAGTAAGAACCAACTTTTGAATAGTACGGTGCCTGACATAAAAGATTAGCAACTCCAAATATCTCTTTGTTAAACAAAGCAAACTGTAGAGAAAATTCCGCTGTATTCAGAAATACCCGAATTCATGGAATCGTGGAAGATCTTTTCTGTGGATTCAAAGGAGAGCTGTAAAGGGAAGCACACAGCGGAAAGAACATTTCAAGACCTCTTGAACAAACAAGGAGATTTAAAAGACACTGAAAAGTTCAGATGTACTAAAATCAAATATTGCAGACTAAAAAACCCTTGAAACCAAACGGGAAATAGACTGCAGTGAAACTTGGAAAGGGAAAGTGAAACTGAAAAGTGACTTGAAACAGGAAAAGATATTTGAAAATAAATTCGACTGAAAAACGAAACAGGAATCGGTTGGGTTAAACTGGAAAAAGATTTAATGTAAGTGAATCTGGAAAAGTTAGATGAAACTGGAAGTCTGGATTGGAATTAAAAAAAGAGAGATAAAAGTAGAAGAGTGAGATTAAAATGGAAAATGAGACAAAGCTGGAAATAGTAAGAAATTGGAAAAGTGAGATGAAGATATAAAGAAGTAAAAAAATGTTGAATCAAGGCCACTGAAATAGATATATCCTTCTGGTGGTCTCGGTATGATGATGTTGAGCTGGCGTCCCATGGTAAACTTAATCCCTGGCCCGGTGGTGGCTCTGTCCTATATCGTTGCCAGAAGCACAATGATGGCTAACTTTGAATTTAATAAATTAAAACTGTTATGCTAGAGGGCTGCACTTTAGTATTTTGATGATTGGAGGGTGGATGATCAACATACCAATTTGCAGCCCTCATCCTCAGTAGTTTTTGAAGATCTGAGGACTGACAGAAAAAGTGGACAGACAGACAAAGAGGGCACAGTAGTTTTTACAGAAAAAACTCAAAATGAAATGACACCGAAAAAGAACTGAATTTGAAAATCGGAAATATGAGATGAAATAGTGGAATGAGATAAGACTAAAGAAAATTAAACGAAAGCCTACCAGGAAAATGTTAGATGAAACTGGAAGAGTTAAATGAAGCCAGAAAATCACTAAAAAGAAGATGAGAAAAGTAAGATAAAACTGAAAGACTTGCAGAGCCAGCTGTTGTCAGATGGATGTTCATTTTTAAGAAGTATGGTCTCCATAAATATGATTGTCTAAAAATTGTCCAATACATTGACAAGCGAATAACCGACTCAAATTTTGGCTAATATATGAGCAATGTTAATTCATGATTGACCGAAATTATTATTAAAGGGCTCATGAATATGTCGATTAATTATTAACCTAGCGTCTGTCAGATTGCCTAATTTTAGGAAGCAACATATTTAAATATCTGCCGACATATGACACAAAAGTTGGTACTTAAATGATCCAAACTTAGATATGGACTGCCGATATGATGATAGATGAGTGATTCAAATAACCGACAAATGACCCTGATTCGCAAATGGAAATAAACACTTTTGATATTGATGACATGAAATTGAAAACAGTGATGAAAATGTGAACTGACATAAAGATGAAAAAGAATGGGACGTGTAAAGTTGTTAAAGAACCATGCTCCCTTATATAGTTATATAATATATATATATATATATATATATATATATATATATATATATATATATATAATATATATATATATATATATATATATAGCATGTATATATATATTGTATATATATATTGTATATATTTATTCATTTGTATGTGTCTCAGTGTGCATATATGTGTGTGTAGTATAAACATTGTTTTTATTATTTAACTGCTGAAATTCGATGAACTCACTTTCTGTAGAAAACTTCACATCAGGTGCTATACACATGCAAGAAACGTAGATATGTGTGTATATATATATGTATGTAAGTATGTATAAAGGTATGTATAAGTGTATGTATGTATGTTTATGTATAAAAGGTAATGTGTATATGTATACAGTGTATAATATTTAAGATTATATAATTATATATTGAGGGTATAGTCAAATATGCACTTTCCACAGAATATATATATATATACTATATATACATATTATATATATATATATATATATATATATATATATATATATATATATATTATTATGCTATATACATATTATGTAGACGACAGAAGTTAAAACATTTATTCCGGGATGGCAAGATCGGGACCATCTTTAGCCCACTGGAGTTTCTCTGAGACTATATAATATCTGACGAATAGAAAAAACTCTAAGCCCAACCTGACGTCTATTTCGTATCGGCTATTTGATGGACCGAAATGTTATTTTCCAAAGGTATGGTGGGGTGGAGGTAGTGGGGTGAGACAGGAAGGCGGATTCACCCATCACAGCCGTCCCTGAAACCGACAGAAGATAAGTGTATATTGCATTCAGACCAGGGATGCGTGATGCAATCAGCTGAGGGTCAGAGCGAGGCGCGAGATCCGCCGTTATATTCGAGTGATGGGCAACTGAACTCAGTGGATTAGAAAATAAAGCATATTCGGTTTCAGTTAATTAGCGCAGGACGTATTGTTAAGTTTCGTGTTGCTCACGTAAAACTTCGGGCGATATCTATAATGTTTGAGCTCCGTTTCCTTTAAAATGTGAGCGTGCGTCGGTGGCTGCCTCCTCTCAGGAAGGTATTAATGGAAATCAGTAAGGGGATTTGGTATATCTGGGTATTGGTATGGACAATATGGTAAGTGTGCTTTTATTCTTTTGATCTCAGTCTCCTTGAAGTTTTAGTCGATCCGGGCTGGGACTGATTTATTTATTTCGTATAATCATCCTTTTGTGTGATGGTTCATAAGACTTGCTGCTTGGTTAGATTTATGGTACATCGAAGCTGCCCGTAAGATTGGTTTTTTATCTGTGAGATTAGATTGCTGAGGCTTTTGAACCATGAATTATGTACATGGATATTGGTAGGCCGTCGCAGCTGTTAGTTAGGTACAGGAGTACAGCAAAAAGGAGAGGTGTAAATGGATCGTGGTTTCATACTGCACATTCACTCGGATTTTGGACATCACCTATATGGAATTATGCCGAATATATGGGCTCTATATGGATGTATCCGTAATTCAGTTCTAAATACTAAACTCACGTTTTCGTAAGTTTCCTAAAAATGAAGAACTCCGAAAAAGATGGGACAAGCAACCGCGTCCTAAAAGCTGCTAATAACCAGATGGTTAGCAACCTACGGTCTCTCCCTCTAAGGGGGAAAAGCGTGAAGTGTGTGTGTCTGTGTGTGTATATATATACATACATATATATATATACATGTGTGTGTGTGTGTAAAGATAAAATCCACGAAGGAAAGGGAAATACTGGAGTACTGCGAGGCCTTTCGACTTGTCTGTCGTCCTTTACTTAGCAGACTCTGCTAATTAAAGGACGACAGACAGTCGAAAGGTTTATCTTTATTTATATATATTAATCACGTTCCATATATTCGTGATTCAGTTATATATATATATATATATATATATATATATATATATATATATATATATATATATATATATATATATATATATATATATATATATACATATACTTACCACAATGTATTTTTGTAACATTTATAAGCGTATATGTTCATAACTACGGCTGGACATCTACATCTACCTGTGTGAGAGTTGGCCCGGGATAAACACCGACCATGACGTATGCGTCGTTAAAACGCCATTTTGCCCAGGTAACCGATAATACAATCAATATTTTCATACAGATATTCCACTTTGATATCGACCTTCCTGTTTAATTGGAAAAAAAAGCCTGGTTTGTCGAATTTCGCATTGGCTAAATGCTGGCGCCGAGTTAAAGCTGTATTTACAACTGACTGATTACTGGCTCTAATCAAAAAGAGTACCTTCCAATCCGGTGTGGATCCACCTTTGATGTTTTGTTAAAAATCTGGGCGTTAATTGATATGACGTTGGTGTCCGCTGAACAGAGTCCATGATCATGGAGTGTGATATTTTTTCATGTTGATTTATGTCAATATCTTTGGTTTCAGAATACATTTTTGGGGTTCTTGCTTTCAATTGCTGTGGGGTTTGGTTGACACCAGTCACCTAATAGACTTCATCTTCAAGCTTTTTTTAACTTAGTGTCAAGGTCTCTCTGTGTTGAGGAACCACATCGCGTTTACTTGTGATATAAGCTGCAGGAGCTCTTACCTTTTCGTCAGGATTCAGCTCCGAATGACTGACACGTTCACAAGTGATTTTGGTTATTTTGAGTTGCATATGGATCACGTGTTTGTTATGACACTGTTGTGTGAGGAGGTTAAAAGTAAACTGGAAAAACTGTATTTGATGTACATTGACCCCAAGAAATTTTAACAGAATCGCTAGAGAGGCAACGTGGAGGGTGTTGAGAATGTAGGACTATCTAGACCGTGGATATAGAGGATAGGTTTTTGAGGACGAGGAATTGTTTTCTTTTTGAGGGGAATGAAGCGTGTGTTAAGACAATGTAGGCGGGAGACTGGTATAGTGTGAAAGTAGGTCTGAGGAAAGGCTGTTATGCTCTTGTAACTACTGAATGTCTTTAACAATGGAGTGATTAGAGAAGTCATGGAAAGGACAGCAGTAGATGTAAGGGGAAAGTTGTGGGAAAAGTAAATTACCCGTAATTGGGGTTCTTGTTCATGTTTGTCGATAATATGGAGCTGACCGGGGGCAGTGAGGAGAGGCTACAGAAACTAGCTTAGCAGGTATGTAAGAGCAGAGGTCAAATTTGTATTCAGGTTACCGAAAGAGGTGGAACAGTTGAGAAACCTCCCATTAATTCTGCCAAGTAGTAAACACTGAAGGGTCATTTCAGGATGGATAAGAGGTGAGGTTAGCAACCTTATCCCACCCTGTAAACCACCCTGTACACAAACATACATTATTTATTTTTCTACCGCCATAGCATTATTTTGAAACTGTGTATCAGGGCACCCATTTCATCGAAAAATTTAAATGGCCGTTTGGATATGAGATGAGAATAACAAGTCCTTCTTTGATAAAAGAAAAAAATTTTTTTCAAAAAGAAGTTTAAGTCATTTTATGCTGCCCTGTTCATGCGTCAAACACCCGGCCAATCTGAAAAAGAACAGAGATCCAGTTGCCCAGCAGCACAATTCAGAATTAACCTATCATGCGCAGCATTCTCTGGCTGGAAGCTGCCATTTACGACATGTAATCAGCCAAGCTCTAGTGAGACCTTGCAGTCAACCAAAAGTTCATGCAATCATTCCTCAAGGAGCACCACCCGGCCCCTGGGGAATCCTATTCAACAGAACGCTTTATTTCACCTTGCCCTCCCTCCTCTCCTCTTACGGGCTGCTCAGGAGCAAGAGCCCGTGCTGGCGTGTAACCTGCTTAATCTTTGATTGATCTCTCTCCCCTTCCCAATTCTTGTTATTCTCTGATGCTTCCTTATCTCTATCTAGATCATCAGCGTTTCTCTTACCTTTCCTTTAAGGTGGCGTCACACTTGCGACTCAAGCGACGTTTAGCTCATCACGTTTAAGAAAAGAGCACTTTCAAAAAAGTGCTTTCAGACCCATGCGCTCTACTCCTCATTGCCCCCAAACGGCTGGAAAATACTTTGATCTAAATGTGATTTCTCCCTTCATGCTCCGCTCGTTGTAAACAAACAGACAGCATGAATGACTGACCTACGCATATTTTTTCTTTGTAGATGTGGAAACGTTACTTGGATATAATGATTAATAAAGGTTACTTCAAAAAGGCAATTTTGATTTATTTGATATTAAATTGTGCTTAAAAGAAAGCTAAAATAATATCTCGCAAATAGTGTGTATACGCGTAGCGTAGGCTCATTATTACTAGACTGCAAGGCTATTTTTAATATCTCTCAAGGCACGAACATTATTTAGACATGATGGTTAAATGCTACCACAGATAATATTGATATATTTGGAATGAAGTTGTATAAAAAAAGGTTAAAGTACTGAAATATCTCAGGAGTGACAGTTTCTGGGAACAACCCTACACTTAGACAAAGCCAGTCCAGATTTGATTTGATTTTCATTTCTAGCTTAAAGGCCTAAATTGCCTGACGTCTCTCCAACAATTACCTATATCATTTTCTCCTCATCTTTCATTCCATTCTATCTGGTCCTTCCCTTCCCTCTTCCCCCTTCCCCCTTCCCTGTCCCTTGTGCATCGTCCTTTCCCCGTCCTTCTTACCTTCTTCCTGGTAAAGCCTGTACCTACCTCCCTCCCTCCACCTCCACACAAATTCAACCCATCTCATCCCCAGCTGCCGTCCTTCCTACCCCGCCCAACCCTAAATCTTGATGCCCTCATCTTTTTCCTTGTTTTCTCCCCTCACTCTCTCCCTGACTTCCCCACTCCTTTTCCTCTTTCTTCCTCCCCTCCTACAAATCCTCCTACCCCCCACCCTCCTTCATCTTGTATTTTCGCCCTAAGACATAATCCTTTCATCGCCGTCTAACTTTACCCTAAACTAATCTGCATTTACGACTGCTTCGGGGCGACTTTTTTCCTTATTTTTTTTCAGTCGTCTTAGTGCAATTAAAAGTAATCCAGATACCAGCAAGATGTAGTTGGAACATCCTTGATTTTACGTAGAGAGAGAGAGAGAGAGAGAGAGAGAGAGAGAGAAGGGGAGAGTCTGCATATATTTTCAGAAAGGATCTATAATATATTTTCGAATGTGCCAGAATTAAATTACATTTTTTCACAAGCACACACACACACACACACAGAGAGAGAGAGAGAGAGAGAGAGAGAGAGAGAGAGAGAGAGAGAGAGAGAGACTCAATTTACGAAGCCGCTAGGAGTACATTCCAGCATTTTACGAACTTAGAATGAGAGAGGATATCTCAAAATGTGCTAGAATGCCAGATGTTGATATTACACTTTACAAGCACACACACACACACACACACACACACACACACGAGAGAGAGAGAGAGAGAGAGAGAGAGAGAGAGAGAGAGAGAGAGAGAGAGAGAGAGAGAGAGAGAGAGAGACTGACTTGTGATACTACGAGTCTCTACTTTACTCGACATTCAGGTCTTCCATACATAAATCATTTTGGAAACCTGTTGCAAGAGGTGGTAAATGAATGAATAGGGACGAACCCGATGAAGTAAACTAAATTATTTTTTTTAAACGGGGACTAAAGCTTTTTTTCTCTGTTTTTCTGTCTAACCGTCTGCCCGTTAGAATGTTTGTCGCGCTGGTAAATTACTGAAGAAATGGCATATAAATAAAGAGTAACAAGATAAGAAATAAAAGAAACAATTAAACAGCTGGTGTTAATGTCTGAAGAATTAAGGCGAAGGTGAAAGGCCTAGAAATGAGCTTTTGCCTCAAAATTTTTGTGTCTCTTAGACAGTCAGGTATGTGTCAACCCTAGGCATTCATGGCTATTGCTTTTCAACACGATGTTACAGAACAGTTTTCCTTGTTGTCTGATATAGAATTATAGTCACGGCACTAATGTAGCTCCGGAAGTTACGTGTGTCATTAAAGTTTTGAAGAAGATGAACTAGAATATAGGAATATGCTTGTGTTCAAACGTAGCAAAACAGACATTCCGAGCTTACTTTTCCTTCTTGACTAAATTATTACACAGATTGTTCACTCGAAACGCTGCACTACCTCAGGCGAGATATATATAGAATTCTCTTTTATAGGAGGGCAAAGAGATCTGTATTTTGGAGGGAACGAGAGTTTTTCTCTTAAACAACAAAAAATAGAGGGAGATTTGAGGAAAATACATAGCGATTTTCTTCGATTGAGATGGAATTCTTTATTGGGGAAAATGAAGAGTTCTTTGGTGGGAAAAAATGGTTGTTGAAATAGTGAACTTTGCCTTGGAAAAAAGTGACGTTTTTTTCTCTTGGGTAAAAATAGACTTCTTTTGGTAGGAATGTGGAGGAGAGCTGTTTTCTTATGCTGAAAGTAGGGTTGTGTCTGAAAAAGGTAGCGCGGTCTTTAGAGTTCTCTAGGCATTTTGTTGAGAAAAACTGAATTATTTAATGAAAAGCAGAAGATTTTCATTGCAGGAAATCTAATGACCTTCCAGAAGGCAGGAAGTCTTTCTGGAGGAAGACTGAGTATAGACAGAGTCATGTGTCGATGTGTGTGTAAGACCTCGTGGATGTGATGATGGTGGTTCTTTATGGTTCTTTGGTTTCACCTCTGACGGAAGAGTGTTCTCATTCGTCGATGTCAGCTGCATCTGTTAAATAACTCGAAGTGGTAAGTATGATCTATTCTAGACCCATCGTCGCAGAGCGTCATGTTAACTGCAACATATTTTATGAATTTATTCAGATTTTATCTGTTTTTCATTCTGCCCTGCGTTTTCTCTTTGCTCTTTATTTTCGCCTTCGTCATTTTTTCTTTTAATTTTGCTTGTCCAGTTAACAGCGTTTCGGTTTGTACCGTAAGGATGTAGTTACATAATAATAATGATCATAATGAGACTAATCTTGGTGGCTGATTAATTCAATAGGCCAATCTTATTTTGAGAAATGTAAATGAAAAACCTCTTCTGTTAAATACAACAGTCCCAAAGGAAAGTTGAGTATGTTGGTGAGTGACAGATTTTTTGCCGTAAGTGGGATTTTATCTTTTAGCTCCCTTGAGCTGAAATCTGGTGAGCTTTCCACATGGAAATTTGTTTGTCGTCCGTCTGACTCTATAAGTAAGAGGTCTGTGTCTGTCTGGTGTAAACTTTTCACAGTTTCGACCTCTTCTCCATAACCCCTACATCAGTTTCAGCCAAATTTGGCACAAAGCATCCTCACATTTTCGAATTTTTCTCCAATACTACTATATCAGTGCCGACCAAACTTGGCATATAGGATCCTTGGTTAAAGAGTAGTGAGTTTTGTTCAGATATGGACTAGCCTTCATTTAATGGAGAACATGGTGAATTCATTTAAAAATCTTCAATAGAACTATTGGACTAGAAGTGACTAAACTTACGTGGAAATTCCTCATGTAGTGTAAATTGAAGCTGGGCGCCCGGGGCAGGTTTCACGATTGAGGTCCAAAGCTTTACATAGAATATTTAGCAGAATTCTTAATCATACATTTTCAAGCAGTGCAAGGTCGCTCAGATAGTCACTGTGGCCCGTAATATTCTTTTTTTTTTTTTTTTTTTTTATTAATCAAGAAGAATTTATGGTGAAGAAGCTTGCGCAAGAGGTAAGGTTTTACATATAAAGAAATTTCATCCTTTGTGAAAACCATTTTTTTAATACCCAAAGTATTATATTTTGATTTTAAGTTTTACATATTTAGGATCACAGTCTGACCATGTTTTTTAGTTCGAATTATTTTGATTTTAAGTTCTCACACTTTTACAATCAAAGTCTTAGGTGATAATTTCAGTCGTATCTTCAAAGTTTTAAATGTAAGACGTGAGATTTCTCTGTGGTATGTTGAAAGAAACTAGAGATAAATTGTGTTTAGTAAATCGTTCTTTTCCAAAATGTTCATAGGTTTTGTATTTTCCTTTCTTTATTTTCCCATAATATAACGAAAGTAATGAGATGTTGTTTTAAAGAAAGGAGAGAATGCGGAGACAGGGTGCTGGAGAGAGAGAGAGAGAGAGAGAGAGAGAGAGAGAGAGAGAGAGAGAGAGAGAGAGCGCACAATCAAAACTATTGTTACAGTTACGAAGTCTGCAAATTGAATGCCGTTTGTACATTCATAAAAAAACCTTTAGTTTATTGCAATTTTAGCCGTGCGTTTGTTAGCCCTATGAAAAAGTCATAACTGTATGTTCATTCATCGGAGGCTATTCCATTATGGAACTGTGGGTGACGAAACAATGCCGGTAATATTTGCCCATTGTAATCTATTTTCCCCGCAATGATACACCGAAGCCATTGTAAGGACAGTGTCGGGGAGGCGAACGATGGCTTACAATGGCTGCGCTCGTTTCCAATTGCCCCTTTTTTCTTTATCTTTCTTTTTTTTTTTTTTTTTCTTTTGGCTTTTATAGAACCCTTTCATTTTTTTTCTTTTCGGTAACTGGCACATTTCATGGCTGTTAGCTGCTGATGGGGTTGGCAAGCCTTCCTTCCCGGTGAAGTATAGTGTTAAGGCCATAGGTGCTAATGGGGTTGGCAAGCTTGCTTTTGTCTGGATGATAAATGCCTCCGTGCAGTTAGACCCCTTCTAATTTAATTCTCCCTTTCTTGTCCATATTTGCTGTGAACCTGAGGTAAGGTGAGTGCGTTTCTGTTGCCCGTCCCGTTGGCTTTCTGCGTTTGAATGTGAGAGGTTTCATTTGCATCTGCAGAACAGGCCATTTTTTTTCTCTCTCTCTCTTATTTCAATTTTTTCTGTTTTGACAACTTTTCATTGACCTCGTGATTTTCAGAATCTCTGTCTTCGATCTATATATATATATATATATATATATATATATATATATATATATATATATATATATATATATATATATATATATATATATATATATATATATACATACATATATATATATACATATATATAATAATGTATATATATATATATATATATATATATATATATATATATATACACACATAATTTATAAACGATTACTTAAAAATCTTGCTTAAAAAAGAAAAAAAGTAAAATAACAATTTAAAAATCCACTACAAAGACGGCACAACCTACCTAAACTGAGTTAAAAAAGAAACTTTCTTTTTTAATTGTTTTAGTTTCTTTTTTAACTCTTCATAGTGATTTTTAAATTGTTATTTTACCCTTTTTGCGTTTTGTTTTATAAGATTTTAAATTTTTTTTGTTTTTGTAAACTGCAGCCTTGAGGATGCAATGAGATATTGCGAAACGCCGTCGGCAAAATAAACTGTTGTTTTAATATACATGCTGCATTTTCCTGGATGCCCCCTTGGTATATATATATATGTTTGTATTTATATACATATATATATATATATATATATATATATATATATATATATATATATGTCTATATAGTTCCCTTGCATAAGAATTGTTCGTTTTTAAGATCTGATAATTCTGTTTTAATTTCTCATCCTTAGAAGGAATGTTTCCCAAACTATCAAAAGTGAGTATTATAGCCCCTCTTCAGTTCAGTTAATGAAAGAGAAATTCAACAAATAAAATTTGAGGATTATTGGATGAAAGACATGTTAGAAGAGAAAATATCGTCATTGAGTTAATTATAAGGCAAATTAGTAAAGTAATAATAATAATAACAATAGTGATAATAATAAATTTTTAGACATTTTCGTAATGTTAAGGAAATTCAAATTATTTAGAAGTGTAAGCATAAATTGTGATGAGAATATATTTGTATTGTAAGCTTTTTAAAGTAGAAAAAGTAATACGCTTACTTTTTATAAAAGTGCAGTGAAAATGAATGATTTTACGATGAAAAAGATAGACATCTATTAAAAAAATGGCGTATAAATTAAAGACATTGATAATAAAAAAAGTAAACAAGGTCGAAAAGTGAATATAGTTTCTTGAATAAAACGCGGAAGTAAAACGTAAAATGAAATAAAAAGCTTAACTGAGCAGAGACATGTTAGACTGTTAGATTTTTTTTAAAATCGCAGTATATAATTTGTAATTTGCAATTTAGTCAGTACAAGAGCTGTCGCTACCATTTTTCTTCCCGACCGAGCGTATAAACGCATAATTACTTTTGTCTGAAGGGTTCAGATTAGTTTACGTAAAGAAAGTCAACGAACAAACATGTTAGTTTTAAGTCGAGGAAGACCCGAGGACTATCTGCCACTGTCATTAACTCACGAGATTGATATAACGAGACAATCAGTATATAACTGTTTTGCTCTCGTCCGTATCTTTATTATTCTAAAGAATATACGAGAGAGAGGGAGAAAGAGAGAGAGAGAGAGACGCGTTTGAGCCAGAATGCTGGTGTAGCCAAGCCCATAACATATAGAGACATATTAATATATAACTATCGACTCAACGGCAAAAACTTCACTTTTTCCGCGCCATAATAACCTACGGAATAGGCCTAGATTCGCCCTCTAAGCGCTTTATTAACCGATAGGCTACAGCAGAGCAGCTACTTGAGAAGGCCTACATTTCCAGCAGTAGGCTTATGCAAATTCCGAGTTCCGGAAAAGTCGTGGGAGTCGAAGCTTCGAAATTATATAAGAGGCAAAGTCGTAAAGATGTAGATAAACATGCTTTACAATTTCATGAAACGAAGTTTGAAAAAAGACTCAATATGTTTAACGCAGTTAGGCTACTAGGACAGCTAATGCGCATTCATATATATTTATATATATATATATATATATATATATATATATATATATATATATATATATATATGTACAGTATATATATATATATATATATATATGTATATATATATATATATATATATATATATATATATATATATATATATATATATATATGTGTGTGGACCCTGATGGCTCGGTCGGTAGCACAGCAGACATGAAAATCCGTCATGGTTCAAACTCCAGCCAGCCGGCCAGAGGGGCTTACACTTTGCTATCCGTAGACATCCCAGGATTATGTATGTAATCAACGGATAGGTTTGCTGAAAGCAAATGGGTGTTACAGACTAATACACAACAAACAAAGCCACCCAACATCTTCTAAAAACATAAACAGACACCACACACGTCTCGAACTGTCGGCCTAACTGCCACGTCTCCTCGCTGCTGGGAGAAAGGGAGCTGGGGATTTGGCACGATACATATACACATGTGCTACCGGGGTCTAAGTTTGATGTCAGGCAAGGCAGCCGATCGAGGCTACGCCTACCCCAACGCCAAATCAAAGTCCTTCAAAAGAAGGCGTTGTGCTTACCCCATATGAAAAAATGGGAAAAGCATGTTAAACGAAGATATATATATATATATATATATATATATATATATATATGTGATATATATATGTATATATACAGCGTATGTATCTGTATATATACTGTATACGCGGAGGGAGAGAGAGAGAGAGAGAGAGAAATGATAACACAAAACTCGTAATGAAAACATAAGTCAAATACCAATCAAGGATTTTCTTCGATCTCTGGTGTTTGGTGTGCGTGTGTGTGTGGATGAGAGCACATAAGTCACGACTTGAAAAATTAAGTAAAAAATTGATTTCCCAATGCATATTTTATCACATATGCATTAAAAGGTTTGCTTCAAAAGAAACGCAATTTTAAGTTTTTTATTCATATATTTTAAGATTTGTGTATATTAATCCTCCATCAGAAGATAGGTTATTATTGTATTTACTGGGTCAGTAAAATATAATAAAAGCTGATGCACCTTCACTCAGTTGACCATAAAACCATACCTGTTTTTGGCCGCCTAACATCCCCTCTTTCCCATGTGGTTTGCTTAATTGATTGGATTAGAATATTTGCCGTTGCTGGAAGGTTATCTTAGGTGTCTCATTACGTTTCCTCACCCATGTAGCCACGGTTATTAGTGTCATAGAGCGTTACTATGCCTTCCGCAGTTTTGTGTATGAGTTCATTTGTTTTTCATGTATTCGCTTTATTTATTCGTAATCGGATGCACTATTTCTTATTTGATCAGTTCTTTCCTTTTTATACCTGTGGGCAGTTTATCATGTTGAGGGTTACTTAGTAAAATTATGGACTTTTATGTTGTGTTGATGTGTACACTTTGATAATATATAAAATGCAAGGTGTATCAGTAAATTTTCCCTGAATGTACATGTAATCTGTATAACTCTGAAACGCACTGGGCAATTCCAACCAAACTTAGGTATACATCTAGAAAAGAATACTGTGGGGGTAAGACATCACCAGCTCCAAAGGGCACCAATGGGGGTGGGGATGGGGCTGGTGCTGCCCGTAGACTTACTAACTAAATAAACTCTACGAATTTATCATACTTCATTTTGGTATACATATGTCTTACTATCTGGAAAAGAATACTGTGGGGTAAGACATCACTTGGTACCAAAGGGGGTGGGGTGGGAAGGGGGTGACATGTAAAAATAACTGAAAACAACAGATAATAGTGTCTAATCCATAGTTTACGAGGTCACTGAGACGAACAGTGACACTCCCGATATCCTTTAAGTCCAAGTTCAGCCCTTATAGGAATGGGGGGTGAGAAGGGGTGAAATATAAAATGTCAAAAATGCTGGGCAATGTAATTGAAGCAACTATCCTAACAGGACATGGAGAGAGAGAGAGAGAGAGAGAGAGAGAGAGAGAGAGAGAGAGAGAGAGAGAGAGAGAGAGAGAGGGAGAGGAAATGTGAGAGTAGAGGGGGTGTTAGGGAGGAGAAAGAGAGAGAGAGTAGAGGGGGCGTTAGGGAGGAGAGAGAGAGAGAGAGAGAGAGAGAGAGAGAGTCCGAACTTCCGCATGGCACTTAATGTCCCTAGCGTCTTGGTTTTCCGTCTCGATCATATTCTGTATTGGACGGCATGGGTTCACTAATAATAATAATAATAATAATAATAATAATAATAATAATAATAATAATAATAATAATAATAATAATAATAATAATAATAATAATAATAATAATAATAATAATAGTGAAAATCTGTTTTGGTTTACTTCAAGTGTATAGCAATGGCTGAATTTGTAAGTGTTCCTGGTTGCTTTTTAGAGCTTTCTCAACTTCTTCAACCAGAAAATGGATGAAATGGAAGTTAATCAAGCTCTGTCATTGAGGATTTTATACGAGTATTTTCATGAATTATTTACGTTATTGTGAAATATTTTTGTAGCAATATATTAATAATAACCTCTACGTCGGCAGTAACCAACCGAATATATATCGGAGGGAAAACTACGTGACATTGTCCCCACTAATTCAAGGTAGTGAGTCCCCTGTATCTCACGTAAGGAACGCACCGTGATTCAGAAATGAGAAAAAGAAAACTTGCAAAAAGCGAGAACCATCTGCAACGTGACCTGTCCTTGGGAGGGTCAGGTTTCTTCAGATTCCTTGGTGCTCTTCCCGTCAGTCCGGTGGAATTAACTGTAACAATTAACCAGATCTAGGTAAAGAATGAAGACTATTTTTTTTCGTTTTTGTTTCTAGTGTGTTTTCTCGTTTCTAGCATTCCTCGTGTGTACGAAATGCATCCTAGCATCAGCTGTGATCTAAGTTTTCATCATTTGAATTAATATTTATAAAATAATAGAGCCTGGTAGCTTGAGGTTTTCTTAGGTGGCACAGCTAATTGCCCTACCTTGGGCTTTGCCAAAGCTTCTGTAGCGGGACTCACCACAACCTTCGGTAGGAGTTCCCTTGCTTGTGGATACACTCAAAATGTGATTTCCTCTCCTAACCTCTTATTTTCAAGCCCTTTTTAACTTCAACTTATTTCATCTCCCTAATTAACTTTGTATCGATTTTTTTAACATATAAATTCAATTTTATCAGTTTTTTCTTTATTCTGTCTGTTTCATTATTTTATGCAAGGTCATCGTAAAAGCTAGGTATAGACTTGCTTGTTCAGAACAAATAGTAGTAATGACTGATAAGTGAAGTTACACGTTTTACTCATTTCCGGATTTATGCGTGATTTCTTATATTAGCTCACTGCTTCGTATTATTCTTGTTTAGATTAATGTTATGTATATTTCTCGGCAATAAAATCGTTTTATTTTTCAAGAGGCGATCATTGAGAAAATGTAAAACGTGTCCCTCTTATATTCACCTCCTAGTTTCTGGAGCGAGGATGAACCCTCAGTGAAAAGCTTCCACGCCCACGAGACTGTTTCATCCACGAACACCAAGGCTCACCAGTAGCCTGTTATCTACCCATTTAATAATGGAAATATCCAGAAGGCCATTAGGTTAGAGGTTCTTGCTCCCTATGAGACTTATTGTTACGAGTTACTGTTATGGGACTCCTCTTTAAGCTGGCACGTGTACTACATGTTAGTGAAGTATTCTGCGAATATTGCAATCTGTCATTCAGAGACACTCTGAATCAAGTGTCAGTTTGTAATGACAGTCATGTCAAGTATAACTCAATAACTAGACTTTACTCTAATATTGATGCATAGATCGCGAATATATATCAATATCCTTTTTTTTTTTTTCTTTATCTTTCCCCGTAAGAATTGGCGTGCAGTGTCTTTCCTCTCGACAGCGCGTTTCCAATTTAGTCTTGATGGAAGTATTGCCAAGGATCTTCCCGCTACGGCATCACATTATTTTTTTAAAAATCTGCTGATCTAGAAAAAGGTTAAAACTTTCAGTGTGATGATCATTTGCTTTTATCATTCAATGGTTTGATCGGGAAGGTTACAGCATATTTACGTCCAACCGTATTGAATCCTTTCAGTAATACTAAATTCCCCACGGAAGGGCAGCATGTGATTAAGTGATTTGGAAGGTACGGCTTAGGAGGATCCGTTGGCAACGCTGCTCGTCACTGGTTTCCTCTATTAGACGGTTCATCAAGTCGCTGACTGCCATTAATCTCCGGATAAATGGTATTGTTGTATCTTTCAAGAGAAGGATAACAAAGCTTTTATTTAAGTTATGGCAAGAATTACTAATCCTAACCGTAGTAAATGTTTCATTGCGGTGTGTGACGTATGTAACTCCTGTTATAAGCGTTAGAAAGCAAAGCATCTTACATCTGGCGTCTTGAGATACTGTCAGTCCAATCAGGCGGGAATAATTGGCGGGTGAAAGGACAACAAGCGTATAACAATAATGGTCACCATTATTCTTTTTAGATAGCGGATGGCTAAAACTTCTCTAAGACCGCCGTCTCCAATTGTTTCTAATAGGAAGATCAACAAAAGGATCTTTTTTCACTCCATTTAGTTACTTAGTGGGGTCGTTGTGTGCGTGTGCCAGACCTTTATTTGATTTTTTATTTGATTTTGTTTTTATATATGTACGAGGACATATATTTTGAAGCTCTCAGAGATGGTTGGTGGTTGTATTTTCGTTAAATAAAACGCAAGAAAGTAACATCAATGTTTATATATGCCCGTATTAATTACTAATCAAAAGTCGCCTTGGACATGGCACTATCGAAGTACTAGACGTCACGGTGGCATACTCCGAGTGAATATACCCGATCCCCAAATGCCACTGGCGAGAATTAAATGATTCTGGTGCGCTTCGCTCGTTTAAAATGGAATCTAGGCTTTGTTAGAGACCAAGAAAGTGAAAAGGTGTAACAAAGTCTTCGGATGCTTTTTCGGCTGTCAACGCCGCTCGGCGCTTTGTCTTTACAGACGGTCGTCGGAAATGTAAACACGCCGGATACTCTGATCCCACCGGCGAGTTAGGGCTACTTGCACTTGTCAAATAAAATATTGCGCGCTCCAAGCCAAGGGTGGGCCTTGACAGGTTACAGTGGATTATGCGCCAATGATCAGCGTCAACTTCAAAGAGGAGCTGTGGGGTTTACGGCAGTGGAAATGGCCCGGATAAATGCCTCCCCAAGGCGGAAACCTCTTTCGAGCTGACATGACATTTTGCGAGGCGGATGGAATTAGTTCGATGGAGTTCTCGTCCTGTGGATCTGTTAATTATGTTCGTCTCTTCATTATCAACAGTTCAAGGAAATGCCAAATGTGACTCTCTCTCTCTCTCTCTCTCTCTCTCTCTCTCTCTCTAATCTTAGGAGGTAGTATCTAAACTGACATATGAAAATTAATGTAATCGTT